>NC_069718.1:8046381-8111381 GCF_027358585.1 Pangasianodon hypophthalmus
GGAGAAATGGGAATTAAATCCATTCAGAATCAAATCCACAACACAGTAAAGTGTGCAAAAAGTGAAGGGGTACATATGGCTGGTGTCATCTCTTCCCCAGGTAAGCGACACACACGCACCCGGCCATCCACATGATGTAAAAGAAAACATAATTCATCAGACCAGGCCACCTTCTTCCATTGCTCCATGGTCCAGTTCTGATGCTCATGTGCCCATAGTAGGTGCTTTCAGCAGTGGACAGGAATCAGCATGGTCACTCTGACCGGTCTGCAGCTACGCTGCCCCATACACAGCAAGCCGCAATGCACTGTGTGTTCTGACACCTTTCTATCACAGCCGGCATTAACTTTTTCAGCAATTTGTGCTACAATAGCTCTTCTGTGGGATCGGATCAGAAAGGCTAGCCTTCACTCCCCACGCACATCAGTGAGCCTTGGGCACCCATGACCCTGTTGTCCTTCCTTGGGCTACTTTTGGTAGGTACTAATCACTGCATACCAGGAACACTCCATAAGACCTGCTATTTTAGAGATGTCATCTAGCCATCACAATCTGTCAAAGTTGCTCAGATCCTTAGGCTTTCCAATTTTTCCTGCTTCCAACACATCAACTTTAAGAACTGACTGTTTACTTGCTGCCTAATATATCCCACCCCCTTTCTGCCTAATATATCCCGCCCCCCTGACAGGTGCCATTGTAACAAGGTAATCTATGTTATTCATTTCACCTGTCTGTGGTGTATGTATGTATATATATATATATATATATATATATATATATATATATATATATATATCTATATATATGTTAGTTTTTGTGATGCTCACTCTGTAAATATGTTAGTTTTTGTGATGTAAAATATTTAACCAATCATCACCGATCATGTCAGTGAAGTGATTCTGATTCCCCCCAACTAAAGATCAGCTGTTTCTGTAGGATTTTCTTGGTTTCATCTGACTGCTGAAGCCATGGTCATCAAAGAGCTTAGAAAGAAATACAGGATCTCACTGTCAAAAAACAATAGATGTACCATGGAACACTGAGAAAGCCATCATCAGCACGTGGAGAAAATGGGGCACGACAGTGACATTACCAAGAACAGGAAGTAACTCCAAAATAGATGAAACTAAAAGACAAAAACCTATCAAGGAGGCTGCCAAGAGACCTGCAGCAACATTAAATGAGCTGCAGGAATATTTTGTAAGTAATTTATCATATCAATCACAACACAACACAACACACTAGTCAAGATAGAGAGAATCATTAATAGATCTAAATTGCAGTCTATTTTGGTACAAAAGCTGCAGGCCTCTGTTAGAAACATGACGATGAAGAAAAAATTTCCCTTCCAGCATGGTAACAACCCAAAGCACAAATCCAGGTCAACAAAGGAATGGCTTCAGAGGAAGAAGATCAGCAATTTGGAATGGTCCAGTCAGAACCCAGATCTAAATCCTATCAAAAATTCTCTTACCCAAAAGACCGAGTGCTGTATTACAAGCAAAAGGTGCTTTAACAAAGTATTAGTTAAGGGGTGTGCACACTTATGCAATCAGGTTTTTCTTTTTTCCCTAAAATGTTTCTACTTGTTTTTCACATTCATTTTGTTAGTTGCTGTATCACATTACAGGATAGAAAAAAGTTCTACCTTTATGTCATATCTTGGTTTAATTTTTTACATTACAAAACCCTGCAATTTTAACAGGGGTGTGTAGACTTTTTATATCCACTGTCTATTCACCTGCTCATGTATGCAGTTAGAGAATCAGCCAATCATGTGGGAGCAGCGTGATGCATAAAATCATGCAGATACAGGTCATGAGCTTCAGGTAATGTTCACATCAAATATCAGAATGGGGGGGGAAATGTGATCTCCATGACTTTAACCATAGCATGGATGTTGTTATCAGATGGGCTGGTTAGAAACTGCTTATCTCCTGGAATTTTCACACATAACAGTCTCTAGAGTTTACATAGAATGGTGCAAAAAACAAAACAAAACAAAAAAATCCAATGAGTGGCAGTTCTGTGGACGGAAAAACACCTTGTTGATGACCGACATCAGAGAAGAAATGCCAGATGGCCAAACTGACAGGAAGTACAGTCTAGTAAAGTAACTTAAATAACCACTCATTACAACTGTGGTGAGCAGAAAAGCATCTCAGAACACACAACATGATGAGCCTTGATAGTGAATGTGCTACAACAGCAGAAGACCACTTCGGGTTCCACTCCTCTCAGCCAAGAACAGGATTCTGAGACTACACGCTTATATATATATATATATATATATATATGTATAAATTGTCATGGTGTGTGTGTGTGTTGCTGCCATTTTTGCGCTTTCATAATCTGCTACAAGGTCATGGTCCTGGCTGCTCACAATGATTTCAATGTGGATGAATGAAACACACACACACACACACACACACAGAGTCTCAGGTGTGCTCTGAATACACAATCTGAATATCAGCCTTTCATAGCCACATCTCTACAACACTACAACATTACACTCATACACACATGCGCGTGCGCGCACACACACACACACTGTGTCAGGTGTGCTCTGAATACACAATCTGAATATCAGCCTTTCATAGCCACATCTCTACAACACTACGCTCGTATACACACACACACGCACACACACACATACTTCTCTTGCTTTTCTCAGTTTTTCAAACACATTACCTGCAATATGACGAGATGCGATACCAGCTCTCGAAGTTCATCATTACTACTGCTGTGTATAATCATCACTAATATTCACCTCACTTCTCTGGTCATTACATGCAGCAGGAACAGACACATCCTTCATTTTATTAGAACAACAACACGCACTGGGCCGCTGATGTTTGCTGCACTGGAACATTCTGCCGGAAACATATAAGGTGCTTCACTGCTTGAATGACAACAGGAAAGAGAGCGGATGTTATCTCATGTACAGTAGAGTGACAAAAATAATAAAGTACCCAGACAGAAGGAATGATGTGGAGAATGAACAGGAATGCGGCTTCACTTCAGTGACTCAGTATGGTGACTCACTGCTGAATCTCAGGAGGAATGAGACGACGCTGCCATTCAGTTATCACATATATAGTGCTCGTTATCACATATACACTCAACACGGAGGCTTCATGTGGCCATGCATTCATCCGTCCATCGCGCAAGGCCATAATCATAGTGCAGGAGAGTTAATGAGTTAACGTCCAAAGCTTCCCTGTCCTGAGTGATCTCATGAGACGATGGCTAGTAACTGTATTTTTTTAATCACTGTAATAAATTATTATTATCATTATTATTATTGTTAAACTTGTAAACATACTATCACTTAGTCAATTAGAAAACATGTTAGTACCTGTACATGCTGATAACATGGCTAACATGCGTTAACAATATTTACCTTTATAGCACGTGGGTTATTGTGGTTAAAAAAAAAAAAGACAGTCTGATCTGATAAATTTTCAAGGAATTGTCAATATCACATAATAATTTATGTGCCTAGAAACATACATGCATACATACATATACATACAGTATCATGGTCAGTATCCATTTCCAACTGAGGACACAGAATTAGCAAAAGCACAAGCTACAGTATTTTGCAGTCCAGGCTAATACTAATTGGGTGTTCATTTCTGTCAATAGATATTTTCTTACCTTTGTGGTTGTGTATGTGTGACAAAGCATACAGTTTGAAGTCTTTCTCCAGCTTGCTAGAAGAGGCTTTGCAAGTATTCTTACATTCTGTATTCGACTGTAAAATACAGAGTGTCCCAAAAGTCTCCATACATACAGGGGAAATTAACACTTTTTAGCAAAATGTCTTCCAAAATTTTTCATAATTGTTATATATATATATATATATATATATATATATATATATATATATATATATATATATATAAAGCACATCACACATGACACTGTTGCCAAACTTATTAACAAATTCAGAAAGACTGGAAGTGTTGTGGACTAACTGAGAAGTGGACGTCCATGAACGTCCACTGATGAAGACACAACCGACGTGGTGCTGGCGTACATAGTTCCCTATGGATGGAGACTTTTGGGGCAGTCTGTACATTGCCGTTGTGAGTGTAGTAAAAGTACAGGAAGCCCAGAAGCAGCACTAGCAAGAACACGGAAGAGTTTGTGGAAGTATAATTAACGACAATGCTGTTGAATTCTCAATTCTGACAGTAGTTCCGGCTCTAACACAAATCACAGACTTATACTAAATACATTCAAATACATTAGTGTTTTTATAGCAACAGCTCATTCACAAGGAAGTGTGGTGGATATAATTTAAGACAAAATAAAAAGATTTTAAAAATTTCAAAAGAAAAATCTTTAATATGGTGATGTTTTCTGTAAGGAGTCTCCAGTGTTAGCATTTTGTTACAGTCAGGAACAGGAAGGAGGATGTTGTGTTTTGTAAAATAGTGCTTACATTTTAATGCTGTGTGGTAGCTTCCCTGAAATTTGTCAGAAAAAACAAAACACCATGACCTTTGATTCCACCAAACCCATTATCAATATCACCCACTTTACAGAAGTGTTAGCTGTTAATTATATTTCCTGTGTGAATTAGTGTGCATAACGTGTATTGTGCACAATAATATAACAATTAATAATGCATGATGAATAATGAATGAATTACAGAGTTGAAATATGGGACTTGTCACCAGTTGCAATTATCGAGTTTAGCCCATCTGTTGCTATTCACAGTGTGTGTGGTGAGTGTATCACCTCAGGGTCACTGCTTGGTTGAGAAACAGGGCACCAACCAAATATGTCCAGCTAACACTTGTGAACAGAGGATGTTGAACACACTGTGCATGGGAAAAGATGAACTTCAGCCTCTAACTGTACACCTACAAGGTGACAAACAAGGAAACTGTGTCTAATAAAGTGACCTTTTTCTATTAATATATAGTTCATTACCAGTTGTGATTTTGAAGCGGAGTCAGAAGTGGTATCACAGGTAGCCATAAGCCCTACAAGCACCCCTTTTATGCTGCAGTGGATAGGTTTCTTCATCTGATTGGCTGGATTAGGGGATTATGAAGCCTAGTTGGTTTATTTAGTAGATGCTGTGTACTAATAGGCTGGACTAGGCAATTATGAAGCCCAGTTGACTGCTTTAGTGGGTTCTCCTTGATGACTGGCTTGATTAAGGGATTATGACACCCATTTGTCTGCTTTAGTGGATGCTGCATGTGAATTGGCTGGATTAGGGGATTATGAAGCCCAGTTGGCTGCTTTGGTGGATGGTCTGTGCTGATTGGCTGGATTAGCGGATTATGACACCCAGTTGGTTTATTTAGTGGACACTGCTTGTTGTTTGGCTGGATTAGGGGATTATGAAGCCCATTTGGCTGCTTTTGTGGATGTTCCATGCTGATTGTCTGGATTAAGGGATTATGACAACCATTTGTCTGCTTTGGTGGATGCTCCATGCTGATTGGCTGGATTAAGGGATTATGACAATCATTTGTCTGCTTTGGTGGATGCTCCATGCTGATTGGCTGGATTAGGGGATTATGACACCCAATTGGTTTATTTAGTAGATACTGCTTGTTGATTGGCTGGATTAATGGATTATGAAACTCAGTTGTCTGCTTTAGTAGATGCTCTGTGCTGATTGGATGGATTAAGGGATTATGACTCCCATTTGTCTGCTTTTGTGGATGCTTCATGCTGATTGGCTAGATTAGGGGATTATGACACCCAGTTGGTTTATTTAGTGGGCACTGCTTTTTGATTGGTTGGCTGCATTAGGGGAGTATAATTCCCAGTTGGTTTATTAAGTGGATGCTGCATGCTGATTGGCCAGAGTGGGGGATTATGAAGCCCATTTGGCTGCTTTAGTAGATGCTGCATGCTGATTTGCTGGATTACGCCTAGAGGACACTATACGATTTTATATTACAGATTGACACAACTGTACAATTTTGTACCTCAGAAAACAACAGAGCCTAAGCAAGTTGCCGTAGTTGCTGTTTCTGCACTTATGTGTGTAGAAGCAAGACATGTATTTTTAATATATGTATGGAATTATTGGTTATGGAGAAAAATGATTTTCGCCTGAAGCATGCTGCGTTTTTTATTTTCACTGTTCCTACCAGCCATTTGGTTATGACATGCCAATTATTTTATTCTGAAAGAAGCAGCATAATTATGCCCATATTTTGTCCTCCCTCAGATAATGGGCCGGGGTTCAAGGATCTGCTGCACATGACAGCTGATTAATTCAATTTCCTGCTGGAGGCTGATAGGTCCGCTGTCAAAGCAGGACACACAGATGAGCTGGAAATCAGCAGGGACAATAATCTCTGGCTCTCTTCTTCTTCTTCACCTGGTTGTGATAATGTTCAGATTTTACATCATCATGGCATTTCAGATCTTTCAGTCTGCATTCCTTAATCTCCAGGTTCCTCCTAGAATGTGGAATACTTTGTGGATTGTTGTAAATTAAGCCATGCTATGCTTTTTACTGGTGCCAAACTTGTAATATGTCAGTTGATACATACAGTATGTCAACATACACAGATTTTTTTAAAAGTAAAAAGCATTCATTACAGCCAATAATGGGACATGTGTTGAAGTTACAGAGATCAGGGATGTTTTTAAGGTTTAAGGTAATAGGGAGCCTCCTTGTGATTAAAATCGTTACTGCAGATTAGTGTTTTGTTCCTGCGTGAGCTCACACTCACATTTTTCATTAGTGCTTATGCTTCATATGGACTTTGGTTGCACCATATGAAAAGACTCACTAGGTTTAATGATACATGAACACAAGTTCATCCTTGGACAGTAATTCAAATAGATTTTTACTTCTTTTTTTTTTAATAGATCTCCTCTGTGATAAAGGGTCTATCCTGGTAACACTGGGCTCAAAGCAGGAATAAACCTTCAATGGGACACCAGAACATTGCGCACAACACACACACACACACACACACACATTCAAACTTACTTTAGACAATCCACCTACTGGCATGTTTTTGGGAGATGGAAGGAAACAAGAGAACCCAGACGAAACCCCTATGGACATGGGGAGAACAACAAAAACCAGGGACGTAATATCAATATGAATGAGATTTACTAATGTGAACAGAATCCTGTAGTAAAAAAATCCCTTGAGCCAAAGATTCTTACAACCCAACCTATGCCTGGGCCACACTAGAGGATAATTGTTGTCCCTGTAGTGCGATGGAGAACTCAGACTGTTACATGTAAAACAGTAATAAAAGTCTGATAACCAATGAGAACTATCATCATCATCATCATCATCATCATCAGTATTTATGAAAGAAGTCAAAAGCATGTAAAAGTGAAGTGACACGAAAGAGATAGAAGTCAGACTTCTGGAGTTATGGCAACAAACAGCCACATCTTTGTGTAGCCACATCCGGCTGTTGTCCACCATGTTTGTTTGAAGTTACAGTTCTTTGTGAGTTGAGATTACTGATTTGTGAGAGTAATCCGAAAGCATGGGGGGGGGTTTATTCTGGGCAAATCTGGCAGTATCGAGGCTTTGATGACTGAAAGACGATTCAGAGCAACAAATCTCGCTCTCATTTTTTCCTGTGTTATGGTAATAAGTACTGAATAAAACACTTTGGGGTGTGCTGGTGTTAGAAAATAATCCACAATGGGGTGGTGTAATTACCAAGTGGAAGTGGATTATTTTCCTATAACACCACACCCCAAAGTGTTTTACTCTTCTTACACCACAGAAATGTGCCAATGATTATAATTTTTTAATTTATTTATGAACATTTTTGCTTTTTAACCGTTTAAAGCTACAATTAAATGTTGTGGAACTTTAAACTCCTATATCCTGAATGGAAATCTCACTATTACAAAGTTCTGACACTGGAGACTCCTTCCTTAATTTTAAATAAACATCTCCATACAGAAACCTTCACCATATCAATGTTTATGTGTTTTTTTTTTTTTGTTAACAAAACAGTTTGCTGTAATCTATTTAATATTAGCTTTAGATTACGTCGATCATCCGCCATACAAGCCCCTTGTTACTACAGAAACAATAACGCATCAAAACGAGCATCATTTATATAAACCTGTGACTTGACGTGTAGCCAGCATGACTGTCAGAGCTGCTGTTATAGATAATTCAACCGAAATATTCTGACCAATCAGATGCGAGAAGTCAACAGCATTGTGGTGTAAGGTAAAATAAAATAGATGACAGGAGTACAGAAGAATACAAAGACTGTATTGAACAGAATCAGATCATTTCATATTGTACAGTATAAGACAGATGAGTCAGAGCATCAGCTTCAATCTACTGATGTGTATACTCGCTTTTATAGGACCATGTACAGTTCACAACAAAATATCACATGATCACGCAGGATGAGGAAAGCATTTTACCACCAGCAGCAGCAGGAGTGTATGTAATTGCAACGAAGCACTTTTCCCAGTGAACACCAGCCGGACTCTTACAATACAATCACATGTTCTGAGGATGAGTGTGGAAGGCAAATGCAGTCCAAACATACGAAGCATGAAACTAGACTAACATGGGAACAAAGAAAACGAAAAAGGCACAAACAATACATTATACATGAGATAACTTACCTAGTTTCATCATCTGCATAGACTGGTGTTACATTACTGCTGATTACAAACATGCCAAATCATTTACTTAGACTTATATGCAATATTAAAATACAAATAAAAAAGAATGAAATAAGAGAACAGGTGAGGGAAAGTTTAAAAAAGCACAGAAATAAAACACAGTGATAAAAAGGTGTCATGAAAGCTCATTAATCCAAGCTGTCGTGACTCATTTCCATATTCATCACTACATAACGCCGCTGCAGATGTGCAATTCTCTATCAGCTATTCACCAGCTTCATCATTACTATGATTATTTCATTCATTACAGAAACACCAGCGTTCACATTCCTGTCCGTTCAATCAATTCAACTGAGTGTATTGGGCAAACATTCTCAGGAGATACCAACTAAATGCAATGGTAACAACTGGGAACTATTTGTTTTTCTTGTAAGCCCATGGCAAGACAGGCGCAGTATTCTATTCTCAATGATTTTCCCAACAAGCATAGAGTTTTCCAAAACTTTTTTTTGCTGTTGTTAGAAAATCACACTGTATTGCATCATTTCACATTGAAACGCCTCTTAAATATATTGCATTGAAACGTTGGCTGCTTTAAAGAACTACTACTGTTACTATCTCTCCATTTCTCCATTTACCACTGTACATCTGTAGCAGACAATTTAAAATAAAAAAAAAAAACATTTACTACAAATTCACTTAGAAAGGAAGCCTAATGGCAGATGATGGGGAGTCGATACACATTTAAGATAAACTTTTTTTTTTTTTTTTTTTAACGTTTTTGTAAAAATGTAAAAGAATTCTTCAAGATGTTTGCAAACGAATCGGTATAATTCATCCTTTCTGAGATTGGACTACTTTTATGCAACAACACTAAATTGTTCTTTATTGTTAATGTGTAATGTAATGATCGAAGCTTTGAATTTGCATTGTTTGGTCACATTTATACTGACTTTTTTCATTTCAAAGATTTTTTTTTAAGGTTAAGGGACTTCCTCAATGGCTTAACACGGACATGGCAGCCCAGAGCCTTAACCAATGAGCCGCCTCACTATTTTTAAATGTTTATCAAAGGAAGTGCCATTAGACTTCCATTAAGTAAATTTCATACATCAGATCATTTGGGTGCATCTCAGAAGGACGGATCTTCACCTGAAGGTACTACGCAAATAAAGCTTATTTGCACTTCGGCAGGAAAAGGTCTGCATGGTCATAATGCATTGTCTTGAGATGCTGAACAAAGCTGTACAGCAGAAAGAACAAGAAGGAAAAAAACCTGAAAGTGGTCTCTGGTTAATGTATGAGTGTTCCCTTACATTTGACAACATTATCAACCATAACAATAGCTCAGAAAGTCCCTTCTCTCTCCAAGTCATATGTGAGACATGATACAGTGTTTAAACAAGAAAAGATTATTCAAATTCTACTTTTAGGCAGTCACAGAGCCAGCCTGCACTACCCGTGATTCCCTCGCCGACCACAGCCCCCCCACCACTCCCACTGGTGGGCCGTCTTTCTGGAAGGTCTTTTCATAACCTGACAGCAGCAAAAAGCTTTCAAACACCGCCACCACAGGGCTGTGCATTCACCACAGAAAGCTCAGAGGCAGCACTACAGATGCTGAACAGGTCCTGTGACTGGAACCCTGAACAGATCTGTGAAACACACACACACACACACACACGACATACACTCACCATCCACTTTAACAGGAACACCTGTACACCTGCTTAGTTTTGCAGATATCCAAAAATCCCAGTGAAAATCCCAGGAGATTTCTGAAATACTCAGACCATCCCATCTGGTACCAACAACCATGCCACAGTTAAGGTCACAGAGATCACTTTTCCACCCATTCTGATGTTTGATGTGAACAGTAACTGAAGCTCTTGACCTGTATCTGCATGATTTTATGCATTGTGTTGCTGCCACATGATTGGCTGATTGGATAACTGCATAAATGATTAGGTATACAGGCAGTCCTTTTAAAGTAGACAGTGAGTATACATTCACACACTATGCAGTATTAAATGTCATTGTGCATAACTGCAATGTGATAAAAGAACCATTTTAAAATCCATTCTCCAATGTCTCATAGGATTTCTAGTTCCATAGTATGTTATTTCAGACGATCAGTAACACAGAGCTAGTTGAGGAGTGATGGAGAAGGCAAAAAAAAAAAGAAAGACAGACTGGTGCAGGGGCAGGCATCAGTATTGGAAAGGGATGATGGAATTGACTCTATACATCGGTAATGAATTCATTAACAGGGTTGACTTGGTATCTCTCAGTATTGAAATGGGAGTTGAGTGTGTAGACATTGGTATTGAAAGGGGATGACGGAGTTGACTGTAGGAATTGGTATTGAAAGGGGATGACGGAGTTGACTGTGCAGACATTGGTATTGAAAGGGGGTGATGGGGTTGACTGTAGGAATTGGTATTGAAAGGGGGTGACGGAGTTGACTGTAGGAATTGGTATTGAAAGGGGGTGACGGAGTTGACTGTAGGAATTGGTATTGAAAGGGGATGACGGGGTTGATTTGATTCCTGTCAGTATTGAAAGGGGATGGCTGATTTGATTTGGTATCTGTGGGAACTAGAAGGAGAGACCTTTGTTGACACTGTAGACAACAGAATTGGAAGAGAATGACGAAGTGAACTCTATAGACATTGGTATTGAGATGGGACTGAACTGATTTGGCAGCTGTCAGCAGGGAGGGGATGATGGAGTTGACTGCGGAGACATTGGTATTGGAGGAGATGATGGAGTTGACTCTGTATTCATCAGTATTGGAGGAGATGATGGAGTTGACTCTGTATTCATCAGTATTGGAGGAGATGATGGAGTGAATTCAGCAGATGTCAGTACTGGAAGGAGATGACTGAGTTGACTTTGTAGACGTGGTACGAGCGGTTCCAGAACACTCGCGTGAAGTAGTTGGTGTATGGAGAGTAGTTCATTTTGATCTCGTGACAGAATCGCCCATGCTTGGAGAAAGTGTACATTTCCCCGTTGTCATACACCACCTAGCGGAGAACAGGGAAATAACACACAATAAATTTTTTTTTAAAAGATCTGTAAGAAAGGCTTCCAGGACAAAACAGCCCATGCACCTGAAACTTTTTTCTTTTATTCTTATTAAGTCCATTCGGAGGGGTCACTAAGTCCTTTATTATTAAGATCATTCAAGTGAGTGTAAAAAGCCACAGTGGCTAAAAAGAAGCTAAAAATCTCAGTGGAAAATCTGAGTTAGTGTTGAACGCATCACAAGCAGTCATGTGTCATAAAGTATAAGAGGCTTCAATATTACAAATGCAACATCAGTTTATTAGGGTAGAGTTAAAGTGTTTTATTCATAAAATTTGGATGTCTTTTTTTGTGGAATGATTATGTCAAGCAATTAATTATTCAGTATGTACACATGTAGAAGGTGACCTTATGTGTGTGGTGTACGCGTGTAATTTGACGCACATGGCCATTTGCGTAGTCGAGCAGGTCTTTGATCCTGCAGCCTCTGACAGGACTCATCTCGTTACACAGCTCCTCTTCGATGATGACGTAACTTGACTTCTGAGCTGTCAGCAGCTTATAGATGTCCTCGGCAGAGCGCATGGCGTACACCTGATACGTCTGCAACAAATCACACACCACATAATGCACACACAAGGGAAAAAAATGGGCAAACTTTTCAAAGTGTCTGTCATAATATTCAGCTTGTTAACAATTTTGATGCCTAACCTTTATCCAATGAGAGTTGATCATCAGCAATCCAGCTGCTAGGAAACTATTGATAAGATCAACCTTCCCAAAATGGCATCAGTCAAACCAAATGCCATCACCGCTTACAAACTGTTCTACCCACACCCTCTTTCACTCTCTCTTTCACACTAAACACTAATCCAATTTTTACACATGCAGCTAGATGACTTGCGTTACACACGAGCTCCTCACAAAGACAAAAACAACACAATTTCCACAAAGAATAGCATTTGCTAAGAAAACCTCTAATATGTTTAATGTGTTCAGAAATTTTGTGATAATCTCCCTTATAATTCTGTGCATTTCAGTCTGAAATCTGCTTTCATGTCTTAATTCTACAATTCCCTTTGTGTTCAGTCTCATTTTAACAAAAGAATAAGGGTTGATTTAATTTCAATGTTTGTGCATGTTCAGGCAACCCTGCGCTGATCTAAAAACAGCCCTCCTATTTGGTGGTGCTTTACAACTCTGTGTGTGTGTGTGTGTGTGTGTGTGTGTGTGTGCGCCTCTCTCAACCCTGACCTTTATTCATAGAGTCAGACTGTAGATGAGCTTTCCTACAAGGAAATGCTCCATGAATACTAGCCCATGTGACACTCAAGCGAAGGCTTGTTAAATGCCTCCTGAGTCAGCAGATGGAAATATGACAGGGAGAAACACCAACACACATACAACACTACACACACACACACACACACACACACACACACACACACACACACACACACACAAACACACAGAGAGAGAGAGAGAAGGAGAAGTATTTACACTTTCGGTCCTCTGTAGCAGGCTGAGGTCTGCGTAGATTGGGAGACTGGTGACTGGCCATCCTGTGCACACCTTCACTGTTCCTGACAGCGCAGGACTCGCAGCAAACACAGCCGAGAGCGGAGCCTGACTCCTAACAGAAAAAGCGAGCGAGAGAGAAAGAGAGAGAGAGACAGAGAGACCTATATTTATAACTATTTTCTCAGAATCATCTACTTATCTCTAGATTTAGCTCTGACTGTTACAGAGTTCTGACAATAGAGACACCTTCCATAAAAGCTAAATAAAATGTCTCCTCAAAGAAAACTTCACCATATCAACCATTACACACATTTTTAAAATCCATTTACATGAAGCATCCACCACAAATGTCTTTTTTTTTTTGAAGAAGAAGAAGAAAACACCTTTTCAGAACGAGCTCATTAATATAAACCTTGCATCTGCACTACCCTTTGAGCTGCTGTTATAGAAAATTAATCAACACCTTCAATCAGGATTGAAACACAGCTGAGCATGCTGTTATAGGAAAATCATCCTCATGGTGGTATGATGCTGCTATTCGAGTCTCAGTCGTGCTTTCAACACTCGATAGTCATTTGGCCTGGCTTATTCCCCTAGTTTTCTCTCACACACTTGCCCAATAAGAGCTGTAATAAAACAGGATAAGTGGTTATTAACACTCACCTAATCCAGTTCATGAGCTCCACTGTATCAGGATCATAAAACTCTTGCACCTCTGTAAGCTCTGACAGCACACGTGGGAAATACTGCAAGAAAAAAATAGCACTTTTACACAAACACACATAAAAACTTCAGTTTTATTTCCCATCAGGGATTAATAAAGTAGAGCCATCCATCCGACCATCCATCTAAAGCTAAACTAGTGTTCAGAGAGCTTTATTTATAATACTCTAACATCATGTAAGAGCTTTATCATATTCTAACATCTGTGAACAGTGAAGCAGTTCCTGATTCTGAATGTTGTAACTCCACATTTAGTGCAGATCAATAAGACACAACCTCACCTCTCTCCATAAGCTGAAGCCAATGATGGTCGGTACTGCAGTGCTCAGGATTAGTGCCTAATGGAAGATAGAAAACTGACCATCAGTAACAAGCATCCATTCATCTATTCATCCATTCATCCATCCATCTCAGCCATCTAGCCACCCAACCATTATCTACCCATCTATTCATCCATCAATCCATCAATCCATAAAACCACCTACCAAAGTCTCATCTATACATAGAATTATCCAGACAAGCACCAATGAATCCATACATTTCAGTCGTCCATCCATCCATCAGCCAATTCATTAACCAAAACATCTACCTAATCATACATATCTCCATCCATCAAAGATAATTACCTTCACAACCATCTATCCATCCAACCCTCAACTAGTCAACCATCTATACACACCCATAGACCCACCAAATCTACCCACCCAAATCTCATCCATCCATACAATCGTCCATCCATATATTCACTCACCCAAACCTTCCATCCAACCATCTACAAATTTTCCCAACAATTATCCATACAATTATCCATACAACCATCCATCTATCCATATATCCATCCACCCAAACCTACCATCCAACCATCTCCACATTTACCCAACCATACATCTGAGTCAGCCGTCTATCCATCCAATTATCATGCACCCAACCAACCGTACACCTAACCACCCACAAAACCATCCACCCAGCCATGCATACAACTATCTAACAATGCATCTAAGCATCACTCCATCCTTCCACTTAGTCAATTAGCCAACTATCTATCCAGCCACCTATCAGTTCAGCCCTCCATCCATCCATGCAACTATCCAACCATGCATCCAACCATCAGACCAACCAACAATCATCCACCCACCCTTCCAACCATGCATCTAACCACCTATATATATTTATCCACCTTCCACCCACCCACCCATCCATCCATCCATCCATCCATCCACTCACCAGCACTACAGGATGGACAGACTTGAGTCTGACCCATCTGAACACAGTCATCCACAGCTCCGGTGAACACACACCAAACGCAGTGAACATACACACATACGGGGTCCAAAGATACTTCATCCTGCAGTGGGGAAGAAGCAAAATGATCAAACACAGAGATAAGCAAGCAAAGGTCATGCCAAACTTAAATCAACACTAATATTCAGATTTTGTTATAAGTAAATGAGGTGAATTCTAACTGGGATGAAATTAAACTTTGTACTGCCCATTATGACCCAATTAAAATGCACCCGTTCTCATGCATCTTAAATGGTTCCTAAAGACTGAAATTAATAAAATTAGCAGGGTGGCGTGTTGCGTCTTCAAACGGATGATTAAAAAAAAGTAGAAAGTAGAAAGCAAGCAGGACCAAAGGTTAAAAAAAAAAGAATGTGGCACTAACAATTAATAAAGATGCCCTATAGCATTTAAAAAAAAGACACTTTGAATTAATAAAGCCTGATAAGATTTGTAGACTAAACTAAGATCAACTACATCACTTAGCGCTGTTAAAAATATTATGAATAATAAGGGTATACTGAGCTATAAACAGATTTTTATTTCAGTGTGCTGCTTGACCGAATCCTCAGGCTTGACTCATGACGAGACCCATGCCATTAACAACTGATAAATAATTGATCACCATTCAGGAACATTGCTCTGTGTAGGAGTTTTGCATGGAATGTATAATGGATGTGAATGAACATAAGTGTGACTGGCCCAGATATGCTCAGAAAAAGGAAAGGGAGAATCACACAGGCCTTCAAGTTGTGTGTTTTATTATTGTAGCACTGAGCAGCAGAGAGCTCAGGTAGCTAATTAGTATCAATGAATAGTACTAATGATGTGTAAATACCCCTGAAACAGCATGGAGAGAGCTCCGAACAGCAGCGTGTGGAACACGTGGTAGATCACCTCCGGCCGCTCTCCAATCCGCCCGTCCTCCATCCGCACGCTGCCTGTCGCTCGATCCCCGCTGTATACACGACAGCACACGTTCACAAACCTCATTCACAGCAATGTGCAATTTCTGTGCTCTATTTATTAAAGGGTGCATATTAAAAAAATCTTTAATCTAAGTAGTGTAGCCTACACAGTTTGTGATTCCTTTTTGTTTTGTTTTGTTTTCCTAACACACAGCCTTCATTGCGGTCATATCTAAAACCTGACACTGGCTCAATTGGTTTATATCCTTTATGCTCCATATGCAAATTAATTAAGGATTAAAACATGATGGACCCTGTTTGTTATTATCGGAAAGCAATCAGTGACTAGCAATGTTTTTATTTACTAAAGAACGAGATGTTATACGTTTTATAGAATACACTCCTCTATACCTCTCCATAGAATACACTACAAGTGTGTTGCAGGTTAATCACACGTTTAATATGCGAGGGTGTGTGAATTTAAGCTTCATGCACTGAGTAGACCTGAGTCTCCTGTAGATGGTCTGCATGACTGACAGCACGCAGACGAGCAGCACGAGCAAATAGAAAGGCAGGACAGAGGCGTGTGTGAGGCGCAGGAAGAAGTCCTGTCCCGGAGCCTGGAAACCATCCTCACACATCAGTAGGTTTGGTATAAACTCTCTAAAAAACACACACACACAAACAACAAGCAGAACACACTCTACTAATTACAATAAAGCACCATTTAGTTAAGAAATAAGAGAGTCAGGAGCTTTGCACTCACGTTGTCGAGTTTAGTCCGAACCTGACCTCCAGGAATTTCAGTATGAAGTCACTCTGATTGACTGGAAAGATTCTCTAGAAAAGGAAAGAGAAGTAAATGATCTAAAAGAGGAAAACTTTGTAAGCTCCATGTCTGTGATTAATCCAAATATGGCTGCATACATCCCTGAACAGTGTCCTGGGTTCATTTTTGTGACCGCTTGCAGTTTGTAGAAGCAGTCGCGTGAACATGTTCAAGGAAAAACTCAATCATACCATCCACTGCCTTTTTTTACAGGGATGCCAGGCAAGCGACTAAATCCCCAAAATAAACCCCAAACTTTTTAACATTTCAACCCCTATACACTGATTTCAAGCTCTAAAAGCATGGCTACTACTGCGAAATGCATCATTATATAAATAAAATGGCAGGACAGAGGCATGTGTGAGGAACACTAAACGTATTGCTGCTACCCTACCAATAGTTTCAAGTTTACAGCCCATGTTCTGTGTATTTACTGGCCTGGGTATTTATTGGTCTGTTCAGTGTATTTATTGTCCTGCACTCATCTCGCACTGTTGTGTATTGCACTTTATGTAGTCTTATGTACTGTGTTGCACCATGGTCATGCAAAAATGACATTTCATTCCAATGTACAGAAGCTATACATAAACCAATACTAAAGACAAGAAAGGACGCTGTTTGACAGGGTTGCCAGGTACGCAGCTGAAGCATCCCAGAAATCAAATTTTAATTTTATATACTGATTTCAAAACCTAAAATCATGGCTTGTATTGCAAAACGTATTGTAATATGTATTGTATTGTACTGTATTGCCATAAATAGGTCTTTCACCAAGATGCTGAAAGATGTTTTTACAGATATTTTTATAATCAAGAATCAGTAATGAGATCGAGGGAATCGATTAACTGACTCACAACACAATACAGTCATAATGTAATGTGCAGTAGGACTAGGTTCCATTTAACATAATCATAACAATATCATTTTATAAAATTTTTTTTAAAATAATAAAATAAAAGATGCAAGATATTGCATTTCTAAGCTGCTATTTTTCTTATTTGTAAGTAAATGCAATTAATAAATCACTCCTGAGCTGCCGGTGATCCAGACCCCCCCCCTTCACTCTGGACCTGTCCACCGGCAATGCTTCATACTGCCACGAAAACGCTTCAGCTGTTTTCCATGGACTACACCAACACACATTGTGCTCACACACACGCACACTACAGTGTAAACCCATATGAGGATGGGTTCTCTGTTGAGTCTGGTTCCTCTCAAGGTTTCTTCCTATCACCATCTCAGGGAGTTTTTCCTTGCCACCGTCGCCCTGCTTGCTCATCAGAGACGGCACACACACACACTTCACTTTACTTTTGTTTGTGTAAAGCTGCTTTGAGACAATGACCTTTGTAAAAAGCGCTATACAAATAAAAATGAATTGAATTGAATTGAATAAATGGGTAATTTCACAAGCTGACGACTTGATGACTCTCTAATTCTCTATCCAAAATGACTGATATGATCACCTCTCAGGTATTAGCACTGATTACATGTTGGACATCATCAATGCCTAATTACACTGTGTATATGGTGTACACATAACCCATGGCCTGACAAAGCATTTACCTCATAGCATCAGACCTGGCAACGTGTCTCAGAAATACATCCTGCACATGCTTTTCGATTAAACCCATGACTGAGTGTTTGGAATTGCTTCACTTAGTTTTAGTCGTTTAAAATACACCCTCAACATCCACTTTACCGCTGCTTCAGCTGCTGTGTCTGACCTTAATCAGGTAGTTGAAGGTGATGCTTGCGGTGAAGACTAAGTACAGGTGCAGCACGATCTTCATCAGTCTCGCCACCAGCGGGCCCATCTTCATTTTTTGCTTTAAAAAAAGAGTCATGATAATCAATAAACAACATACAAAGAAATCCCTAAAATCCCTTTAGTCACACTGCTATTGCCATACTATGTTGTCAATAACTATGTTCACATGTAGCCTAATAATATGTAGAATTAATGCACTTATAATTAATAATAATATATAATATATACAGTATATAATTAAGAATGTGACAGAGAGCTCAATTGGAATGAAAACCTTTATGTGATACTGTACAATGATACAATGGTGGGAGTTTTGTAGGCTGTAACTTGCTTGGTTTGCTCGTTGTAATGGTGGAAATGAATCAGGAGTGAGATCTATAATCATTTCCTGTCATTTTTGGTATTGATGATTGTACCTGCAGGTATTTGGCCAGCATGTTGGCTACAAGCAGACTGAGGAGGGGACAGGAAAGCAGACTGGGCTTCTGATACTGCAGGACGTAGGCCAATAACAGAGAGCTCAGATACACCTTATGGATGTCTGCTGTCTGTCAAACAGAGAAAAAGACACACACACACACACACATACATACATACAGAGAAATTCACACAATCCATTATTGAAGTGATATGAATAATAAATAAAAATCCATTGTTACTGTTGTTATTATTGAATACAGCATTAAAGAAGTGTGTGTGTGTGTGTGTGTGTGTGTGTGTGTGTGTGTGTGTATACCTTGCGTGCTGGTACGAGGTCAAAGCAGTCCAGGAGTAAGAGCACAAGTCCCTGTATAAACAGTATGTAGTGGCTGTGCTCCCACATCACTATGAAGGTGAACGTCGTCACACTCATTAGCAGGTAACAGAACATCTGAAAAACACACACACACACACACACACACACACACACACACACACACACACACATATGACAGTTACCCAACCTACAACTCTGCACACTTTGTAAAGACCTAAACCACTTAAATAACATAACTGAACACAATGCAACCTTACAGAAGTGTGTTATATTACACAATGCTTTATTTAAGAAAACAGGAAGTAGTGAAGTACTGATGGTGTCTGATTCTGTGTGTATTGATGCCTTCACACCTCGGTTGCAGAGCTGATGTTGTTGCTCAGGAAGCCGGTTAAAGCAGCTACTTGGCAGGAGAAATAAGGGAGAGCCCAGTTATCTCTCAGAGGAATGGCGTAGTCCACTTTAGTCGTGTCCGGTCTGAGGAGTAGAACCAATCAGAGAAAACGGGATGGTCAGTGACGAGCTCACATCGAAGTCAGATAACACACTTGCGTTAAAAATCAATCAATCAATCAATCAATCAATCAATCAAATCAATCACAGGATATCTCTACCACACACCTGACACTGATGCTCATTCTTACTACATTGTGCTATTTTTAATTCAAAAAATCTTTTATTTGATTGTGCTTGTTTTAAAGGTATAATCACTGATTTTTTTCCCTGAAGTTAGTCAATGAAACTCCAAAAACAACCAAAAAAAGTCCAAACAACTCAAGCTCCTCCCTAAAGTGTTCCTCCTAAGCCACGCCCCCAAAACAAGAGCAAACAAGTCGCTGAGGTTGGAACTAGCAAACCACATGATTGACAGGTGAGGGGAAGTAAATGAATTTGATTGCTTGTTGGATGTTTCCAAAGAGTGGAACTCCACAGAGACCAGAGTTCCTCCTCTAAGCTGACATTTTATTGATTTTTTTTCACAGAATATTACAAAAATTGTTCTGATCTAAAATTGCAGATGTCACCTTTAATGTGTATTTTACGTTTAACTTTAATGTGTCTGTTACATTTATGTTACATTCCTCTTTTTTTAGGTTTTATTTAAGCCTTAGTTTTGTAGCTTGTCACTATTTTCTATTCCACCAATTATTACAAAAAAAGTGTTAAACTGATCTCATCTTTAATGTATCTTTTACATTTGTTTCATTTCTGTTTTTTTAAGATTTTATTTCTGGTTTTTTTTTTAACTTGTCACTATTTTCTTTATTTTTGTTTATTTCACCAAATATTACAAAAATATTCTGACCTGAAATTGATCTCACCTTTCATCTTTAATGGGTGTTTATAAAAAATATTGGAAACAATCTCTATAAAAAATGACCTCCATAAGATCACATGGTCATGGTTTTAATCCAAATCATTACTGCCATATCAGACCGCTTGAATCAGAATAGAGTCAGCAGGATGGCAGAGCACATTTTGGGCTAATTGATGTGTTTCCTGTGCCAGTCTGACCTGTTAATGATGAACCAGGCCACTGCCAGCATTCCAGCCACCCAAGTGCCACTCATCACCCAGCTGCAGATAAACAGAGCCGTCACATAGACAGCCTGCAGCGCAAACACCACGCCGATGTAGAAATAAACCGGCTCTATGGAGTCCTGCAGCACAGAGAGTCAGACTGAAAGCATGTTCCCCTCCCTCTCTCGCTTTCTCTCTCTCTCACACACACTCACACATGCACTCACACATACACACACCTCTAAACCTCTGTCAATGGTGAAATATTTTTTTGCTTTTATAATAAATAGCTTTTTGTTTAAATTGCTGACATTAATGTTTATTCATGCACAAATTCAAAAACCATACAGGAAACCAATATCAAGCTATATAAAGCCATGTTGGATTAGAGACAGAAACCAGGTTAGGGAATGTTTGATTCTGGTCTGATCTCAGTCTGATCTCGGTCTGATCTTGGTCTGATCTCGGTCTGATCTCACCTGACTGCCACTCAGTTTGTACAGCAGGCTGCTGAGGAGCTCGGGGTAGAGAGACAGCTGCTCCACTGCATTAATGGTCTGACCAGACACAGTCCTGTTATCTCGCGTCAGCTCATACACACCTGTATATACACACACACGCGCACACACACACACTTGAACTTAGTATAGTATACTGCTCTGTCTGTCTATCATGTTCTCTGACTCACTCTCTATCTCTCTCAGTCTCTGCCTGTCTGTCTGTCCCTTTCATCATCTCCGTCTCTCTGTCTGACTTTGTCTGTCTGTCTCATTCCCCATCTCTCTCTTCACATCTCTCTCTCTCTCCCCCCCCCACTGCTCGCTCTCTCTCTCTCTCTCTCCATCTCTCTGACTCTGTCTTGTGTTCACCTCTGAGTATCTTTCTCCCTTTGTCTCTCTTTCCCTGTGTCTCACTCTCCATCCCTCTCTTCACATCTCTCTCCCCCCCTGTTGCTCTCTCTTATTCTCTCTTTCTTGCTTGCTCTATGTCTATCTCTCTGTCTCTTTGTGTTTGTTTCTAATTCTTTTTCTGTCTCACTGCCTTTTTCTTGTCTCTCTCTCTTCACATCTCTATCTCTCCCTCTACTGCTCTCTCGGTCTCTCTCGCTCTCTGTCTCTTTTCCTGTCTCTCACTCCTTGTTTATTTCTTTCTCTGTCTCTATCTCTTTGTCTCTCTGACACTGTCCATGTGTGTTCGTCTCTCACTCTCTTTTCCCTGTGTCTCATTTTCCATTTGTCTCTCTCTTCACATCTCTTCGTCTCTCTCTCTCTCTCTCTCTCTCTCTCCGATCCTCTCTTTCAGTCTGTCCCTCTCTCAGATCTCACACATGTTACAGAAACTAGCTAGCTTAACCTGGATATGATATGGACATGAACATGAACATGAAGATGAGAGTACAGCTGAAAGCAAAAGTTTGTACACCCTTTACTATGAAGTGATGAAACCCAACAAGACAATTCATGCGAGTTCAGTTTCACACTCACTTATCATTACCACGAGTAACACAAAAAGTAGCATTATGTGAATATAAAGACATTAACAGTGACACAGTGCAGGATGTGGATTTGTTTCACATGTTTGTAAAAAAACTTTTCGTGTCTCCTGTGAATCTGCCCTGCAGTTTTGGTTTTCTTTTTTCAGTTTTCATTCTTCCACCCAGAAACCGAGAGGGGTACAAACTTTTGCACTCCATTGTACTGACTCATATTTGAGATACTGGGTTGGGAATGGAATCCTAGAAGAGGTGTGTTACCCTTCTCAAAGGACGAGGCGAACAGCATGTGTTTGTAGTAGTAGTAATAAAGACCACTGCCTCCCTGGAAGGTGATCTCTCTCTCCAGCTCCTGAGGAGGAAAAGAAAAACATCACAAGTCCATCATCACACAATGACCACATGTACACTATATTACCAAAAGTATTCGGTCACCCATCCAAATGATCAGAATCAGGTGTCCTAATCACTTGGCCTGGCCACAGGTGTATAAAATCAAGCACTTAGGCATGCAGACTGTTTTTACAAACATTTGTGAAAGAATGGGCCGCTCTCAGGAGCTCAGTGAATTCCAGCGTGGAACTGTCATAGGATGCCACCTGTGCAACAAATCCAGTCGTGAAATTTCCTCGCTCCTAAATATTCCAGTCAACTGTCAGCTTTATCATAACAAAATGGAAGAGTTTGGGAACAACAGCAACTCAGCCACGAAGTGGTAGGCCACGTAAACTGACGGAGAGGGGCAGCGGATGCTGAAGCGCATAGTGCAAAGAGGTCGTCGACTTTCTTCACAGTCAGTTGCTACAGAGCTCCAAACTTCATGTGACCTTCAGATTAGCCCAAGTACAGTACGCAGAGAGCTTCATGGAATGGGTTTCCATGGCCGAGCAGCTGCATCCAAGCCACACATCACCAAGTGCAATGCAAAGCGTCGGATGCAGTGGTGTAAAGCACGCCGCCACTGGACTCTAGAGCAGTGGAGACGCGTTCTCTGGAGTGATGAATCACGCTTTTCCATCTGGCAATCTGATGGACGAGTCTGGGTTTGGAGGTTGCCAGGAGAACGGTACATTTCGGACTGCATTGTGCCGAGTGTGAAATTTGGTGGAGGAGGAATTATGGTGTGGGGTTGTTTTTCAGGAGTTGGGCTTGGCCCCTTAGTTCCAGTGAAAGGAACTTTGAATGCTTCAGGATACCAAAACATTTTGGACAATTCCATGCTCCCAACCTTGTGGGAACAGTTTGGAGCGGTATATATACACACACACGCACATATATAAAATAAAAATCAATCCTAACAAAAAAAAATACAATCAATTTCCATCTCAAAAAAAAAAAAAAAAAAAAAAAACCACAAATTCCAAACTTTTCCATTTACAAAATCGGATCTTTTTTTCCTCTCTTGAATCTGATCCACTAGTTTTCCTGGTATGCGCCTGATACGGATCCTGGGGATCGGATCTGCGATTAAAGAAAATGACTACGCTCTGCTTACGTCATCAATCAGCGTGATCGGTGCTCCAGAAGAAAATACAATCACATAAACAAAAACACTGTTTAAAGTGAGCGTGAAGTAATTAAGATATTTTTCTGTCCATTAGCATGTTTCATTTACATTTCATCATCATAGCGTAATCTAACGCCGTGCTACTATTGGTGGGTTTTATATCATGGACTGTTTTTAGTCACAGTGACACTAAACTGACCACAATCTCGACTCATAACTAAAGAATTGCTTTATGAAGTATGATTATTATGTGCTTCAGCAGGATCGGACTGTAAATCAGACAGTGTAACGCTAGCTTCAAAAACTCCTCCACGATGAGATCATAACGAGATTACAAAAATCAGCTCTTCATTTACACTGTCTGCTCCAAGCTTTTCTCTCCAGCCAGTCTCCATGGCAACGTCCTATATTTTTTTCCCCAAAAAATAAAGATTTCAATATAATTTCTACACATCCTGATATTACGGTGTCAGGTTACAACTCAGAGATCACTGCAAGGGTTAAATGATCTGGTCAGAGAAGCTGCTGGAATATTTCAACAACAGTTTTCTCTGAACATCATTTCTCGTTTTAAAATGCTGGTAGCACATTAGAAGTGCAACTATACAGAACGGTGGTTACCCTTTAGCATCTCTGCCATTACGTTTCCTGTGACAGCACTATAACTATTCCACACTCCCTCGTCCTGTTGCTGCATCACCAAACTCAATTTGACTCCAGGCCATTCTCATAAGCACAAGAGCGTCACCTCCACACTGTATTTCTCTCTCTGCAAACAGTGTGTACTGTGGTGGTGTCGTCACCTGGCGAGTGGAGAACCAGAACTTCCTCTCGTGGTATGTGCTCAGGTACACAGCGTACATCATCCCACAGGTGACGGCTGCCAGACACCCGATGAAGAGCTTCGCTAACCTCTGAAACATCACAGCTACACAAACACACAGAGACAGAGAGACAGACAGGGAGAGAGATACAGAGACAGACAGGGAGAGATACACAGAGAGACAGATAGGGAGAGAGACACAGAGACAGACAGGGAGAGAGATACAGAGACAGACAGGGAGAGATACACAGAGAGACAGATGGGGGAGAGAGAGACACAGAGACAGACAGGGAGAGAGATACAGAGACAGACAGGGAGAGATACACAGAGAGACAGATGGGGGAGAGAGAGACAGAGAGAGAGACAGACAGGGAGAGATACACAGAGAGACAGATGGGGGAGAGAGAGACAGAGAGACAGACAGGGAGAGATACACAGAGAGACAGACAGGGAGAGAGACACAGAGAGAGAGATGGGGGAGAGAGAGACAGAGAGACAGACAGGGAGAGATACACAGAGAGACAGACAGGGAGAGAGACACAGAGACAGACAGGTAAAGAGACACAGAGACAGACAGAGAGAGAGATACAGAGAGATAGACAGGGAGAGATACACACAGAGACAGACAGGGAGAAAGATACAGAGAGACAGATGGGGGAGAGAGAGAGAGAAAGAGAGAGAGATAGACAGACAGACAGACAGGGAGAGACACACACATACAGAGAAAAACAGAGAGAGAGAGAGAGAGAGAGAGAAAGAGAGAGAGAGAGGGAGAGAGAGACAGGGAGAATCAAACCATAAACAGGTCACAGATGTTTTTACCACACACCAAAAAAACAGTCGTTGGTTTTTTTTGTTATTTTTTACACCAGTGCTTAACCTCCCTAATGCAACTAAAGACTCTGAGGATAAAATAAACTTATTTTTTTTGTACATGAAATGCAAATTTATTAAGCTTTTTTGTGTTTTGTTAAAAAAAAAAAAGATCACAGACCTAACTGTGTAAAAGAACGCTGTGTTTGCTGTGTGTGTATTTGACTGTAATTTGTGATTAACACTTATTTTATTGCATTATTATGTACTCATTATTATGACAGGAGTGTGTGTAAAAGCTTATTGCTCACCACAGGAAGAAAGTGGAGTGTGTAGGATGGGGGTGTGTCTAATGTGCATATTCACGGCATGTGGACTTCATGACAAAGTTGAAGAAGTTTCTGTCCCCTGGTCAGATGTCTAATAATATCTTTATTGTAAAATCGCCACATAAAGCTAGTTATTATTCATTATTTTAGACTTTTAAACTTTTTGTGCGAGTAATTTTATTCTAGTCTCAGCCTCAGACGCTCCGCCCATGGCTCACTTTTCTGGCCACAAGCTTCAGCATCTTTAATGCTACAATCTGATTGGCTCCTTCACGTATACGCACTTTTGTGTGCCGGTTCCCGTCTCATTCTCACATGCTCCATCCATGAGCTACAGAGCAGCTGATATGTTTTGTATACTTTTCTGGCCACTAGCTTCAGGATCTTGAAGATTATAAATTGTTTTTTTTTTTTTTACACTTTCTTGAGGCAGTTTTCAGTGGGAAAATTTTAAACAACATGACACAATGAGCATTTCAGAGCAAGATATAATCACTGGACTAAAAATAGTTCAAAGAATTCCATTTTTATATGTACATAACTCTAGTATTTTTAAGCTGTTAATGATGAGTAAGCAAGATTTCCCTCAAGTTTGCAGATACAAGATAAGAAAATTTGTTTATGCGGTTAGTCAAATGGTGGATCTGATGATTCATTCTGATTCTCAACTTTTGCCCCACATAGACAGCCCTAAAAGTGCATCTAAAAATCTACATCCGGATTTCTGTAAAGCTGCTTTGTGACAATGTGTGAAACATGCTACACAAATAAAACTGAACTGAAATGAAATGGCATTTTCATATGAAAATAGTTGGGTCTTGGCCATGTTTATTATCGTAACGCAGTCACTACAGAGCCTGATATGTTTTGGTAATAAATCAGATTTTTTTTTATATTTATTTATTATATATTTATTACAATAAATGAGTCAGTTGGTCCAATCGCAGACTTCTTCCTATAGCCTGTTAGCAAACACACACGATCAGCTCATTTACTCAGTACTAACTGCTTCAAACAGAGCTCTGAAAAACTCATTGTGTCACAGTGTTCAAAAGTTTTCCTGCTGAAAAGTGTACAAAAGACATCAGATGCTCTTTAGCTGGTGGACAGAGCAGCTGAAGCTTAGACAATCAAATCCTAACAAAACAAAACAATAAAATCAGAACGGAAACGCACTAAGATGAACACACAGCTCGGACGATGCGTACAAACAAAAATTACAAATAAAACAAAGCAACGCTAAGATCGAAAAACAGAGTAAATCCTCACATTTGCTGCTCTTGTTTGTTGTCTTGGCTGACGTTGTGTTGGAGTTGGAGTCCTGCTCTTCCTTCTTCTCCTCCTCTGCAGCGGGAGAGGGAGACTCCGTCTGGCCTGCGTCTGTTCTCGCATCGTCTGAGTCTGCGTGTACGTGTGTGTCGTCGGCTGCTCCGCTCTCCACGCCTTCGTTTACAGCAGAGCCCGAGTCTGCTCCCATACCATCACATCCAACCTCATCCCTCACAACACCTTTAACACGTTACACAATGCAACGATCATGTGATTACAGTGACATCACCGCATAAAAAAGAGCATCATTTTAACATTTTTATTCTGCTGTTTCATGTAATAACGGTTAAACTGAGCCAAACAGCATTTCATTTCGATGCACAGTGTGTATAATGATAAAACTGGCAGCTAAAAGCTTCTATTATTTCTAAATTTCTAACTTCAGACCTTAAACACCTCATCCTCTTGGGGTGAAAATGTCTACATTCAAATTTTATCCAATTTTAATATCTTTATTGTTATTAAATATTGCAAACAATGATATAAATAAGGAGTAAAATATAATAAATAAATAAATAAATATTAATAAATAATAAAATAATAAAGAAAAAAATAAAACAACACAAAACTAATAATTCTTAATATTAAATTAAAAATAATAATAAATATCTTAAATATATCTTAAATAAAAAATAATAATAAAAAATCTTAGAGAATAAATAATAAATAAAGAAAACCCTATATCTGTAAAACTATAACTTTATATTATATCTATAATCATCTATAATCATTTCCCAAACTTATATTTATCTATAACTTTATATTATATCTATAATCATTTCCCAAACTTTACCTTCCTCATGCTGTTGGTGCACTTCAGACGCCGCCTCGTCCTTCTCACCCGGTTTTCTGCATCGCACTTCTGTCATTTCTCTCTGAAATGGGGGTAACGTGTGGCTGACAGACTGCACACAACAACACATGGACTACAGTCAGTCAGGAAAACCTACAAAACGGTTAAACAGCCAACAATTGTATGAGCAGTTTCATTAATTTATCAGCCTGTTCACCACGTGTACGTCTGTCACCAAACACAACTTATTAATTAGTGCTTCATAGCAAACACGTACACGTCTTGGAGATTGAAGCTTTGTCCAAAGTTGACATAATGCCCTGGTATACAGTTCATCCAGGCTGAATGAAAAGACACTAAAGAAACCACAAAGAGAGCGGTGTTGTGTACACTAGTTCATATTCTATCAGATATTATACAACAGTTAGTTCTGGTTCACTAATGTGATTGGTCGAGCAGCGTTCCAAGAGTGCGCATCTTTCCTATAACCGCACTGGGACGTCTCACTGTGTGTATCACTCCACTCATCTGTGTTCACTACGTAAAATTCCACTTCCTAGTTCGAAACGGTTACTACAGTAAAGTTAGTGACATCATCAGCAGACATGGCAAAGGATATTTTTCAGGAATATAACTTTTGACTTAAAATATGAAAGCTCATCAGATGAAGATGAAAAGAAAGAAGTGACATCAGAAGCATCTTTAACAGGAATGTACACATCAATGTGAGCTAGCTAGCTAGCCAATGTGTTATAAAGAGAGCATGGCTTCTTCGGGATCTGTTTCTGCTAGCAAAGCAAAAATAAACAGAACATTTGGCCATATTGTGTCTGAAATGCCTGTTACTCAATATTCTTGTTTACAGAACTGCAGGTAACGTGTGATGATGGTCACCTGTGTCTTATTACCGCCAGTCTACTATTTGTGTCTCCTTGTATGTTCAGTAACTGCCATAACCACAGAGAGAGAGAGTGTGATATAGCTGACGGAGCTTGTGAGACACACACACACACACACACACACACCAACACGCTGCAAAGCGTGAACTTGAACCTGACGATGTGAAAGCTGCGTGTCCGGGACGGACTTGTTTCAGGTGTATTGAGTATTTGAAAGTGTGCTGAAAAGCGCAGACTAAATAAATGTAATTCCGCCTGTCTCCCGAGTCTTCCTCCACACCCTCACACACTGGGGTTTTACACTGACCTATTAAGAACATCGACCAGTGGCTGTCTTGCGATCGACCGGTCAATTGCGATCGACGTAATGAGCACCTTTGTGCTATACAAATAAAATTTAATTGAACTGAAATTTAAAACTGTGTTTTCATCTTATCCAGTCTTATACAATTATTAATGCATATAAAAGACATTAAATGTCTCGTTAAATGCGCATAAAGACATTACGAAGAAAAATAAAGCTTTGAAGAAAACAGAAAAGATCATTGCTGTCTCTGGAGAGTGTTTGTAGCTAGCACAATTAGCTGGCACATAGCATACACCAAACAACTGTTTTTTTCACTTTATTAAAATATTACACTTCATTTTAAGTGCATTTTAAAGGCAAATTAATTGTATACTGAAGTAAATCGATAGCGCTCGCTCCACACACAAGAGACTCAATCGCTAGTGTAAACACAGGGTAAGTTCTGCCACTGTTTCGAGGGGGCGGGACTTCAGATTTAGGCCACTGTTTTGGGGGCGGGACTTCATATTTAGGCCACGCCCATTGGTTTAATCCGGATACAGATACAAGTAGTGTCACTGAGTCACACGCCTATAAGACATGTAGTAATGATATAACAATGAATTCACCTGTGTGTTGGATCTTTATAAAAGCAGATAACTATTGATATTTCACCACTTTTTAAATCTGTTTAATAATAATAACAATAATAGCTCAATTTTGACCCGAATTGAACACAAGCTAGCTGTGTATTAGCCATGTGTGGAAAAAAGAAAAGAAAAGAAAAGAAAACAATCCTTGACTACAGCTTTCTGTAATAAATCAGAGCTGATGCTGAATTCTCAGTCAGGATCCTGAGCCCCTCTGTGATCTCTGGCAAACTTACAGCACATGAAATCAGGTTTATTCTTCACTCCAGCAGCTCCTGCAGCTCCTTCATTCCTCTTCTTCACTGGATCTGATGCTGAACAAGTGAAAAGACGACTGGACCAAAAACCTCAAGCTAGAACAAGACGTCAAGCCTGCACACTTACAGCAGAGCACAGGATTATTCTGCTTGCTTTCCTGCTTAATAAACCCCGACCTGAAAGTCAAGCAAATTAACACAAAACTAGAGATGAATAACTTCCTCCAGCGCTCTGCCTGCGCAGAAAGTTTGCAGCTCTCTCAGCTACGGATTGCGACGCAGGACAAAATAGCGTTTTAACCAACTTTCGGTGACGGAGTGCGTTTCTGATGATCATCTCTGCGTAGGAAATGCGCAGCTACATCTATTCCATTCATAGGTCATACACATAGTCATACTGCAGATGTACAATTACTGACTGTAATTATATCTGTCAAGTCCCACTCTGCCCTGTCCATCAGTGGATATGAACCAACACAGGATAGAGATTATTTTATTATTTTTATGTTTTGGACATGGACAGATGCTATCATTGAGTTAGCATAGATAGATTTTTTGTTGCTGTTTTTAATGCACTTCTTTGTTTTATTTTATTTTTACTGTATTTATGTTATCTGAAAATGTTTGTTTTTACCACTAACTCTACAATTTCTCTCAGGAGCAATAAAGTATCTATCTGTCTGTCTGTCCGTCCGTCCGTCCGTCATATTTCAAAAATAAAAAGATATCAACATATGGTTTAATGTTTTGGCATCCATGTCAGATTATTTGCTGTTAACAAATTTCTTAAAAGGGATTATTTGGGATTTTTTTTCTGAACTCAGCACATCACCACCAACGGTCATAATAAAAATACATGGAATGGTGTGAAGACGAGAGGCTGGGGCTGATTTCTTTCTAGAGACCAGACTGTCGTTTCAGGTCTGTTACACACCTTATGAGTAAAACACATTGATCTCCATTTGGGCTGATCATCTTCAGTCTGCATCGCTGAAACATCTGTAACACGGTATCAGAAGTGATAGTGAAGGCCCGGGTGAAATACAGTCTCGGCTGTAATGAACGGGAACACGGTGCATCCTTTTTACCCAAAAATGCCTTTGGAGACACAACTAAAAGTAAATTAAGCACACGTTGTCTAATCAAAGTACAAATTACACAAAAGGACAGACAACAGACCTGTAAGTTTACCAAGTTCCAAGACCTGTTTCTTGGAGGGTTTTTTTTAATGGAAGGTTCTTACTGCTTTTCTGTTTTGCATGTTCTGTATTCAGAGGAAACACAGACTAACAGACTTGAAAACTTGCTTAAATTAGCCACCTATCTGTCTTTGTGTGTAATAGTTTCATCATTCTTATTATACCATTACTGAGACCTTGTGAGATAATGTGTTGCTCAAGTTTCATTGTAAAGCTATTGATAGCTATAATGCAGAAAGGATGGGATCGGCTTTCATTATATTACATTACATTCTGCTACTTTAACACTATCTTTAAAAACTACCAGTACAATACACCTAAATATCTACAGTATATATTGCAGTTAATTATTATTATATAAATTAACAGACTATTGTGTTGTTTTTGGTTAGATTTGCAAGATGGACTTTTTTTTAATGTGTTAAGTCATATTAACATTTGAATGACATATTAAAAGGTCAAAAAAAAAAAACTCAGTTTAGAAGAGAAAGCTTTAGCAGCTCAGCTAGAAACAATCAAATTTAAAAAAGAAATCATTCAGATTTGTATTACAGCAAACCTAAAATCTAGTGTATGTGCAATTTCTTAATGTGTGATATAATACCACTGCTAATACTATTACTAATAATAATTAAAGCTGCAAGCAGCATTTTCGGGGGCCAAGCACCCAGACTCATTCACAGACACACTACAGTTGTTGCCTAAGCAATCACAGGAAAGCAGAGCCATAACTTTAGGCAAAGGGATTCAAGAGTGACTTGTAGTTTCACTCATGATGTATACATCTTGACCACAGACACTGGTGGAATTCTTTGACTGTAGGAGGAGAGATCTAGATGAACAAGTGGGCAGCAGGGTGGCATTTCTGCAGTGTTGTTTAGACAGGTGTCAAGATGATGTGAGCAAAATTTGGTGAAGATTGGACAAAATTTGGAGGAGGAATAGCAAAAATGGCAGTTAGATGTAAGCATTTTAGCACGTTATTGTCACTTTTGTTCACTAGGTGATGCTGGCATGAAATTTGTTGCATAGCCTCAGGCCATGGTCCTGAAGATGCTTACCAAGTTTTGTGTCAGTGCGCAAAGTCGTTGCTGAGATACAGCCTCACTTTCTGTTTGGCTGCTTCACCGTCAGATTCATTGGCCCATTACGGGCAAACCCTTAGGACTATTCAAAATTCTTTTGATGACTTCTTTTGTGAGGCTTACTTTGAAGATGATGCATGCCAAATTTGGTGATGATTGGACAAAATTTGTAGGAGAAGTAGCGAAAAAACTGTTTTTGACAAAATCCAAGATGGTGGAAAATCTAATCAGAAATTGACATCATAGGATGCAACTCATCTCAACACAGGGAATCCAAGGACGTCTGGCTTTTAAATTTTGGACACACAGTTCAAAAGTTATGACCATAAATGTACTTCCAAGTTAGGCCCAAATTTGACCCCATGGTGGCACTAGAGTGTTGGCACTTGGCCCAAATTTGGTCAGAATGTTCCTTAGACCCTCCCTAATCAGTGTGCCAAATTTACAACTTTTTACCAGACAGTTCTATGGGCTGCCATAGTCACCCTAGCCAGAAGAAGAAGAAGAAGAAGAAGAAAACATAGAATAACAATAGGGTGCCTATGCACCTTTGGTGCTTGGCCCCCCAATTCAATCTTTTATTTTTGGTAACCACTTTATGCTGGAACTGGAGACTAGTGTCAAGTGGGGATGCACTCCAGATGGGTGCTTAGGCACCCTCTCCCTCACCGCTCACACCTCTCTCCATCAAAGAGGGAGATGTGAATAGACTGTTTAAACGACTGAACCCCCGCAAAGCCGCGGGCCCGGACGCTGTCTCCCCCTCCACCCTGAAGCACTGTGCCAACCAGCTCTCTCCGGTGTTCTCAACATTTTTAACACCTCACTGGAGACCTGCCATGTGCCAGCCTGTTTTAAAACTTCAGAGATTATTCCAGAGATTACAGACCCGTTGCCCTGACTTCTGTGGTCATGAAGTCTTTTGAGCGCCTCATCTTGTCCCACCTCAAGGACATTACAGACCCTCGTCTGGATCCCATGCAGTTTGCCTACAGAGCCAACAGATCTGTAGACGACGCTGTAAACATGGCCCTCCACTTCATCCTCCAGCATCTGGACTCCCCAGGATCCTATGCCAGGTTACTGTTTGTGGACTTCAGCTCTGCCTTCAACACTATCGTCCCATCTCTGCTCCGAGACAAGCTCTCACAGCTGAACGTGCCGGACTCATTGTGCAGGTGGATCACAGACTTTCTGACAGACAGACTGCAGTTTGTGAGGCTGGGGAAGTATGTCTCGGACTCCCGGATCATCAGTACTGGATCCCCCCAAGGTTGTGTCCAGGAGCTTAAGTGGGAGCAGAACATCAGCTCCCTCACCAAGAAGGCTCAGCAGAGGCTGTACTTCTTGCGGCAGCTGAAGAAGTTCCACCTCCCTGTGAAGATGATGGTCAACTTCTACACTGGCATCATCGAATCTATTCTCACTTCCTCCATCATAGTCTGGTTTGCTGCTGCCATGGCCAGGGACAAGGCCAAGCTGCAGCGCGTCATTCACTCCGCTGAGAAGGTGATCGGGTGCAGCCTCCCATGACTCCAGGACTTGTACGTCTCCAGGACCCGGAGACGTGCAGCCAGGATTGCAGCCGACCCCTCTCACCCCGGACATGTACTCTTCCAGCCACTCCCCTCTGGCAAGAGGCTCCGGTCCATCAGGACCAGGACCTCACGCCACAAGAACAGCTACTTCCCCGCTGCAGTCAGCCTGCTGAACAGTGCCCCAATCCCCCCCCCCCCCAACCTACTGAACAGTAACTCTCCCCTCTGAAGCTGCAATACTTTTTCTATCACCCATGTACACTCACTTTTTCTGTACATTACTATTTATATTTTTGATTTAATATATTCTATCTTCTGCTGTTTACATATTTAATATTTATATTTATATATAGCATGTTCATCTTGCATCATGGTCTCATGCACTTTAGTATTGTTTTACCATTGTTATTGCATTGCATTTTTGTATTTTTGTATTCTTCATTTCATCTCCCCCTTGACTTTATATCTTTGATTCTGTGTTTGCACCTGACATCAAGACAAATTCCTAGTACTGTAGAGTGTCCTTTACTGTACCTGGCAATAAATCATTTCTGATTCTGATTCTGGGTTTCTGATGGGGCACACATTCATGCAATCATTCACACCTAGGTGCAATTTTGTGTAGTCGATCCACCAATGGGCATGTTTTTGGATTTTTGGAAGGTCTGAGGAAACCAGAGAACCCGGTGGAAAGCCACGAGAACATGCAAAGCTCCACACAGACAGTAATCCGAGCAGGATTGAACCAGGAAGCCTGAAGCTCTGAGATACCCAATGGGTCAATGGAAGAAGAAGAAGAATCAGTTCTGTATAAGATGAGTCTTTGTGCTGCTTTTTGCTGAAGCTTGGCATTTATATTAAAGCTGAGGAACAAAATGTTATGGATCATTAAATAAAAAAGCAGTGAGAGGCAATAAAAAACAGTTACTACAATTTTCATTACAAAGTCACAGATTTAATATTTTTTTAAAGCCTTTTGATTGTACTGACAGCAGGAACCTTTCATTTGTTCCAACAATCCGGTAAAATCACATTAATCACAAGAAACTAAGTCGACTGCCATCAAAAAAAAAAAAAAAAAAAAAAAAAAAAAAAAAAAACTACTGTACATCGTTCTCCACATTTACCTCTCACACTCATGTGTTTCATACTTGTGTACACATCAATATTATTATTAAAAACAGGTTTCATGTTATGTTCCTTCCTAGAAACTAAGTAAATTACATTTAGTGACTTTTTTTTTTTTTTAAATACAAATCAAAACAGCAGCGTACACAATGTAAAAGGCCGAAGCCTGGTTAAGACCATACAAAATATAAAATGCTAAAACAATATAAAAGAAACTACTTCAAGCTTTTCAATGCGTCATGGTGTGAAAGGGATTCACATTTCAGGGTTTAGGAGTTCAAAATTAAAGTCGGCATGAAAAAAATGCGATGTTACTATAAATAAATACAGGAATGAAGCACAGAACTACTGATCACAGAACGGTGAAAGAAGCGAGTCCTCTTCTCATTTCTTCTGTTCAATCTGGGAAGAGACAACACATTGAGAGACCCCCAATAGTCATACAGAGAAAGTGTGTATGAGAAACAGGCTGAGTGGTGAAGTGGGAGACGTGCGACACTCACTCATGTGCGAGATGTGTTGTGTTGTGTGCGGCTGCTGCCAGGCTCAGAGTGGACGCTCGTCCTCCTCGCTCAGCTCTTTATCTGCATGAAGGCAGACAGAGGGTGCAGTAAGAATCTATTCTAGTTGTATAGCACTTTAAACAATGGTCAATTCATTTCAGAAAGCAGCTTTACAGAAATCAGGATGTAGATTTAGATCCCTAATGAGCAAATCAGAGGCGTTAGTGGAAAGGAAAAACTCCCCGAGAAGACATGAGGAAGAAATCACGAGAGGAACCAGGAGAGAAAATGGAGCCTCTTCTGAGTGACCCGGGATAGTGCGATTATAAAGACAGACAGTACAGAGTGTGTTTACAGGATGTTCAGTATGAGCAGATTGTGAGTAAAAGTCCTTGGATGAGCACAGGACAGTGTTTATGATTACAGCAGCAGCAGCAGCAGCTCTTAAGTATCAGTGTACACTATCCAGGTAAGATATTATTCACTCTCTTTCTCTAGCAAATTGACTTTCTGTAGAATCTCACACTTCATTTTTAAAGTTCAGCTGAAATTCAATCAAATCTTGTGGGGAATCGTGAACAGGTAAATTCCACGCAAATATCAATATCACCATGAAAAAAAGAAAAGGAAAAGTTATGAGCACAGGAACAAAACTACTTTCAAAATGTTCACTTACAGTACTGTGCAAAAGTCTTAGGCACATACAAAGAAATGCTGTAGAACAAAGATGCCTTCAAAAATAATGAAATTAAATGTTTCTACATTAAAAAAAACTATAAAGAGCAGTAAACTGTAATAAATGGAAGTCAATATTTGGTGTGAGGATCCTTCGCTTTAAAAAATAAAATAAAATAGTAGTCTCAGGTGCAGTGTGTGCAGTTTTATAAGGAAATGAGCTGTAAGTGTTACTGAGCATCTTACAGAAGCAGCCACAGTTCTTCTGGAGACTATGACTGTCTCACTCGCTTCTTACTTACATTTACATTTACATTTATGGCATTTGGCAGACGCCCTTATCCAGAGCGACTTACAATAGTGCTTTGAAGTCTATCAAAAATACATTCTGATATTGGCTCGCTAGGTCACAAACTAGGAATACCATCAGTCCAAAACTCTGTTGGGGAGTTTTTTTTTTTTGTTTTTTTTTTTGTGTGAAAGTGCTAATTTAAGTATTTTATGAAGAGGTAAGTCTTTAGCCGTCGTTTGAAGACTGCCAGTGACTCAGCTGTTCGGACATCTAGGGGAAGTTCATTCCACCACCTTGGTGCCAGAACAGAGAAGAGTCTCGATGCATGCCTTCCTTGTACCCTGAGAGATGGAGGGACCAGTCGAGCAGTGCTAGAGGATCGGAGGGAGCGTGGTGGCGCTCGAGGTGTGATAAGTGCTTTGAGATAAGTGGGTGCTGGTCCGTTTTTGGCTTTGTAGGCGAGCACCAGTGTTTTAAATCTGATGCGGGCAGCTACAGGAAGCCAGTGGAGGGAGCGCAGCAATGGGGTGGTGTGGAAAAATTTAGGAAGGTTGAAAACCAGTCGTGCAGCTGCATTCTGGATCAGTTGCAGAGGACAAATGGCGCTCAGAGGCAGACCTGCCAGGAGTGAGTTGCAGTAGTCCAGTCTCGAAATGACAAGGGACTGAACAAGCACCTGTGTGGCCTGTGAGGAAAGAAATGGACGAATTCTTCTGACGTTATAAAGGAGAAATCGACATGAGCGTGTTAGATTAGCAATACTTCTGCAGCCAGCAGCCTTCATTATGCTTTTTTGTCTGAAAAGGGTCTCTTATGTAATCTGCTGCTTTCCTTACTGACATACAAACATTTTTCTGTAACATTTAATTTTGTGCTGGAAAACTAATGTTTCTGTACTGAATCAATAATGTAGAAGTCAGAAAATAAACATCTATAACAAAGTTTGTACTAAAAAAAAAAAAAAATAGGGTGCCTAAGACTTTTGCACAGTGCTGTATATTTCACTCTACTTCTCTGGTTGAATTATAAGCAAGGCAGCTTTATTCATGTAGCACATTTCATACGTGCTTTACATTTAAAATTAAGACATTCATAGAGAAAACTGCATTGTTTATACGTCAGATACATGGAGTACTGGTTCAGACATGTTACATCCATAAAGGCAGATTTTTTTCTTAACAGCGGGGGCGTAGTTGAGCGTCAGCTCCGGACGGAAAGGAGGTGGGTTGAACCAGCAGGTAACACGTGATGATTCTCACCTGTGTGTGGTCACGAGTGTGTGAGTTCATTTATGTGTGCTTTGTTTGTCCTTTCAGACATGACGTGAGCCAGAGAAACACGGTGCTGGTAGCATCAGTACAACCAGTCAGGAAATGCAAACTTGAACATGAACCCGGCGAGGCTGCAAACTCGTTTGGACTGTTTGCTTTCTTTTGGTTTGAGTTTAAATTTCAGAGAACGTGGGCTGAAAAGTGCGTAGGTAGAAGAAGGAAAATAAAAAGAAAGCGAAGCGGGGCAGCGGAAAAATTCGCCTGTCTCCTTCCTACAGTTCTACAGATGTATTCCTAAAACAAGTTCTACATGTGATGCGTTCTGCGATGGTCTGTAAAAATTCACAGAGCTTGTAGAAAATGTTTAGTTTCCCAAAAAGGTTGTCCATTTGACATCCATAACGCTGATGAATTAAAACATGTAAATCAACACAGGTTTTTTTTTTTAATATCTCTGCATTATCATCAAGAGGATAAATGACATCACACGTGCACATTGACCCTAAACTTGTCGCTGCTGTGAGACATTTTGTTAGCCAATGTGAGTGCAAATGTCACATCCATAACACTGGAATTGTCTTAATAGACATCAGAGCTGCACTCGGTCCCTGTTGGACGGTAACAGAGACTCACCTTGTTTGACTGTGTCCTCTTCTCCGTTGGCTCTCTTTCTAAACTTATCCTTCACCTTTGCTGTTTTTACTTTCCTCACCAAAGGCTCGTCATCTGAACTGGCATCTGTGTAGAGTGCGCATGTGTCAAAATGAATTCATTGCCTCTAGATAATTACACCATCTTTTATTGCAGGTTTTGCTTTATTTCTAATAAAAAATAGTCAGAGGAACAGCTCTATGAAGGGGACACATGCTCATTTGAAATCCAAACAATCTTAGGAGACAAATAAATAAAAAAACAAGAGAATGCAATACGGAACCAACAACGTAGTCTCTGAATAAGCAAAGAGCTAATGCTGACCTTTAGAAGTGAAATACAGTATTATCTCATCTTTACTCATTAACTATTTACAATATGGGGGCTTGTGAAAGACTTCTGAGAATAAACCGACTGTACTGGTCCTGCATTTTTGCTCTCAGTTTATTGCTTATTAAAAAAAAGTGATATTTTGTGTTCATTAATTAATTTCTCTTATATCACAGCGCTGTTGGATTCTCAAATCTGATTGGTCACATATTCACATTAATGCATTAGTTGTAATACATTATCGTTTCTATAGTAACAGCTTGTTCACAGGGACTTGCATGGTGGACGCTTCATGTAATCTGTCCCTAATAATAAACAGATTTTTTTTTTTTTTTTTGAAAACGCATGAGGTTATGTAACAAATAACAATGTATAACTGTTGAAGCATTCTGTAAAGCAATGTTTATTGAACATTTATGGAAGGAGTCTCCAGTGTCAGCGGTTCTGAGAGGACAAAAAGTGAGGCAGGTGAGGGAACGAGTGTTTAAAGCTGCTATAAGTCATAACAGGACCTCTTGGACATTCAACAACATTCAATGTAACTATAAATGGATAAAAAGCACAGCGTGGTGCTCTTTAATAGATAGTAAAATTCTTACCATTGCTGTGGTATACTGTATATAAGGGTGTATATGCTGCTCTTGGTACTCGGTCACTGATTATTTTCCTATGACAGCACACCCTGTTGTGGTTTATTCCTTACTTTATTTGTGCGTCTGATCAAAAGCGTCTGTCAGGATATAAAAGGTATCGTCTTGCAGGAACCGTTACCTGCCGCTGGTCTTCTGCCTCTCGCAGCCTTGCTCTGCTCTTTCAGTCTCTTCATCTTATGACTCAGAGGCTCCTCATCTGAGCTCTCTGCTGCACTCTCTAAACGACATGCGGGGGGGGGGGGGGGGGGGGGGGGGAGAGAGAGAGAGAGGAGAGAAGAACTGGGTGATTACTGTAAAAGTACACTCTATCTACCATCAGCTCGGAGGCATTAGCCATCTAATTCTCAGAATGTTAAAGCAACATCGTCCATTTCTCAGAGGTTCAGAGTACAGTCTGCTTTTAGTGCATTACTCAGAATTAATCCGGCCAATTTCCCAAAATGCTTACCTTCTTCACGGAACAGTTACAGGATTCGTGGAAATGATGCATAAAGACACAAATTAGGACTGAATTAGAAAGGTTACAATCCTAATTATGATTACTTACAACACTTATTTAACTAATTTAAGAAAAAAAAAGGAAGCAGGGTTGTCTTTCAGGGCGTGCATTATAATATACATATATTACACACACACACACACACACACACAATAAAAGCAAAGTGACATTTAGTTTTGTCAGTGTAGACAAATGAAACTGTCTTCATCTGCAAATCAGTTTGAAAGATATCTATAAAATTATATGATTGTCTTATATTTTTAATATTTTTAACTGTACCTTTAATTCAATCATTTTAAATCACTTTCAGTTCATAAGTGTTTTATTACCAATTTGCCGTTTATTTATTTTCATTTGTTATTAATTTTAAGTTTTATTCGTCACATACAAGGAGCTCTACATTGCATAGTCACCGTAGTGAAAGAAAGATGTAAAATAAATAAATAGATATTATGCGGATATGCAACATTCATTTTATACGTTTTTATTGTTTGTTCTAGCAAGCTTTTTATTCGTATTTCGCATCCCTGCCTGATTATTGTTATACTTTCTCTTGGTGTACTATGCAAAGAATTGAATCGAAATGAACAAATGCACCAGAATCGATCGAAACAACGTATGATAAAGTTTGTAATTTTTTACATACAGTTAGCTGAAGAGGTCAAAAACTGCAGCTGTGATTAAAATATGAAATAACTGTTCATCACTCATTACTGAATATCATAGGATAAATTATCCGGTTATTTTTTTCACCTTGATTCTTCCCACAGTTTAGTATGTAGATTTATTCCCAGTCTGTCATTACCTGCTCTGGTTGTACTTTTCTGCTCTTGGCTGTGTGTGCGTCCCCGTGCCACTGCGTCCATAACGTCTCGTTCGGACATCCTCTCTAACAGCACCACCGCCTGCTTCATCTCCGGCTCGCTCTTCTTCCTCACCACCTCGCTCAAGGGCTCGTCGTCCGAGCTGTCGCTACACAGAGCTGCGTACAAACATACAGAAGAAAGTTTTTCAAGATTTCATACTGACGTTTATATTCATTTTCACCCATTTCATAAAATACCCCAGAACATCATAATCTATCTACAATATGAATTCTACATCACTACCATTTAAGTGATATTAAAAATGGCAGGATCTATGAATATACGTGAAAATACAATCTGACCTTGCGCCATCCCAAATAACTACCCGGCTAGCTAAAGGAGAAAAAAAAAATTAAAAAAATAACTTAGCTAGCTAGCAAGCAGGTTCTAGAGGTTTCCTGTTACTAAATTTGCCAGCATCATATAATTTTCATATCAAATCATGATAGGTTCAAGTTGTCATTATATATGGTTTACTATAGCAAGTGAAAATATCTTAAATACAAATATACGCAAAATTATCAAATTATTTCTTATTAATATTTCTTACCATAATATTACCAAAAAACAAATATAACATTATAAAGTCTATTTCTAGACATTCTTTTTTTCCATGGTTGAAACAGTCCAGTTTTATTGGCAAATAAATTTACAAATTTGAAGCATTTATTTAAAAAATAAATAAATAAATAAATTTAAAAAAAAAAAAGCCACAAAATGATCTGCCAACTGAACAAGACAATTTCACACTTGAAATTAGAACAAAATGTCCAGAAATAGGCTTCATAACAAAACCTTGTTCTTTTAAGTTTTGCTTCTGCTTGTGTCCCTATTCACATCAGAACCTGAAACTCAAACCAAAATCTAACAGCCATGTACTTTTTCCTTCTTTCTTTGCACGTCCTCTCCTTTTAGGCGTCGTGTTCACAGCTGGGGAATGTGCCGATGCTTTCTTCTTTGAGTTGTCCTTACCTTCGAGAAAAACAAACCAGGATGTTCATCAGCTAATCTACAAATCCGAGCTGAATTTCACAAAAAAGCGCCTCGATCAATGGCTTCAACTTTACAATACGGTTGTGCACGATGCTGTACCTGTTACACTCGTCCCAGCACCACATACACTACTGCTGGGTTCGACTTAACTTGGAATTGGGAAGTTGGAGCTACATGAATTTTGACGTCAAAGTGGGGAAAAAACATGGACGTCTCCATGTTCACCTTTTGTTAGCATGAATCTACCTGACGAGTGGTGTAGTGGAGTTTTTCTCCTCAAAACAGCGATCTGTATAGTCAGTGTTATAGATTTAACAAGCAAATATATCTGTATTTTAATTAATCTAAAGCAAATACTAGTAAAGTAACGAAGTGTTACTTTGTTTACTGTTGATGCTGTGAGCAGCTATGTTGATTGGACTTTCCTTGCTGGGGTTCAGGAGACCTTCCAGACTTTTTAAGGAAATGTACATTGTCCTTAACCATTACATGACAACTAGCATACCTAATAATCTCTCTCTCTTTCTGTCTCTGTCTCTCTCTCTTGAGCTACACATGCTAATCCTGAGATGCCAGTGATCCTGACCCTGTCAATCACAGCGACACTAGCCAATCATGGGTATCTGTGAGCTCAGGTATGTGGAAGAGGGTAGAGAGCGCTTTCCTCCAAGTGTGTTAGTCGCTGTCCTGGTGGGACAAAATCCGGAACAAACTGCTGATTTTCCTTAATATTTATTAATAAGGTTTCGTAATTTGCATCAGAGCAAGAAAAATCACCAAATACCACTTCATCCACGGACAGGGGGTTGGGCATGTTCACTAAACCGGCAGCTGTTTTTAAGAACCGGCCTACGTTTCCACCATTTTGAAATCTAAATCTTTAGGATCCAATGTTAAATCTTTCAGCATCTATAAACAGTACAGAGACTTCATCAAAAACTACCAAAACATCTGTTTTAATTGCATCTAACTCCAATGTGGAGCTGGTCAATTTTTTTCATGGTTGTCAAAAACATAACTGAGATTATCAAGATGGTAACAAAAATGACAAAAAGTCATAAGGCCGTCTCCCATGCCCCTGACGTTGCTGGTTCTTGGTTCCAGACCTGTAGCAATTTCATTCAGGAATCAAACTGTGGAAAAGGACTAAACTGCTCCAGACTCGAAAACCAGCACCAGCACCCTGACTTCAGGAATGCAGGATTTATTAGGGTTGTTATATCTCCTGCCTTTGAGGGCAGGCAAGAGGTTATTGGCAACAAATATGAAGTAATTCTAATTTAAGTAAAATACACACATCGTGGCCGCTTTCATCACGAGTGTACACTTCATCGGTTAAACCTGACTGCAAACGACTCCACTGAGATGGTGTAGAACTCATGATCGCTACCTTTTCGTCCTCTTCTCTGTGAGACCTTCACTGGTGACGGTGATGGTGACGGTGATGACTCTCTGAGCTTCGAGGCCTTCGTCACAGCTTTACGCTTTTTTGGGCTTCTGGTCTTCTTGGCATCTATAAACAGAGAAGCAGTTTGATTCCTCACAGATCTTTTTATACAAATTAAGGAGTGACAGTGATGCCCTCTCATGTTCATGTGATCAGCTCAAAAACGTGGCTGCAGTACACAGGTTTAAGATGAATATTGGGCAGGACGAACTGAATATTTGTAAATTTGATAATCAAAGCCTGTTTTTAAAGCTATTTGAGTAACAGTGCTCCCGTGTGGAGGCTCTAAAGCCGGATGATTATGTGGGAGTGAAAGAGAGGTAAGTAGTATCTGAAAGAATGACTGAGTGAGATAGGTTAATACTGAGAGAGGAATTGAAGAAGTGAGTGTGGGGAGATAGTAAATGAGGCAGTAATTAGCGAAGGGGAAGCGAGTGCATGAGTGAATGAATGAATGAATTGCTGAGAGAGTTAATAAGTAAAGGACTGAGGAAACATGTGAGGAGTGACTAAGTGATTAAGGTCAATGAATGAGTGAGTGAGTGAGTGAATGAGTCAGTGTATGAATGAATGAGTATGAGTCTAAGTGAATAAGTGAATAAGTGAGTGAGTCAGTGGTTGAGTAAATGAGTGATTCAGTCATTGACTGAGTAAAGGAGTCAGTGAGTGAATCAGTAAACGAGTTAGTGAGAGTGAGTAAAGGAGTCAGTGAGTGAATGAGTGAGTCAGTCAGTGGTTGAGAAAATGAGTGAGTCAGTCACTAAGTGAGTCAGTAAATGAGTCAGTGAGTGAGTGAGTAAATGAGTGTGAGTGAGTGAATGAGGGAATCAGTGTATGAATGAGTGCGTGAGAGTCAGTAAGTGAGTAAGTGAATGAGTGAGTCAGTCAGTGGTTGAGAAAATGAGTGAGTCAGTCACTAAGTGAGTCAGTAAATGAGTCAGTGAGTGAGTGAGTAAATGAGAGTGAGTGAGTGAATGAGGGAATCAGTGTATGAATGAGTGAGTGAGAGTCGGTAAGTGAGTAAGTGAATGAGTGAGTCAGTCAGTGGTTGAGAAAATGAGTGAGTCAGTCACTAAGTGAGTCAGCAGATGAGTCGGTGAATGAATGAGTAAATGAGTTAGTGAGTGAGTGAATGAGGGAGTCAGTGTATGAATGTGTGAGTCTGAGTTAAGTGAATAAGTGAATGAGTGATTGAGTCAGTGGCTGAAGGAACAGAAAGCAGTACATTTCATCTATAATAATGCATGAACACACACCGTCAGGCTCTTCTGTGTCAGCCTTCTGCTGCTTCTTCTTCTTCTTGATGATCATCGTCAGCGGCTGATCCTCTTCAGAATCCGACAGCTTCCCTGCAGCTGAGGTTAAAAAAAATTATAAATAGCGGAGGGCAGAGGTTTGAGTATCCTTGCTGTGAAATGATGAAACCATGAAACATGAAACCATGAAACATGAAACCATGTGTCATTTTCCTTCATTATCACACTTAACAAAAATGTTCATAAAGTGTGTGTTAAGATATAATAATACGGAATAATCAAAAGGATATTTTATAAAAACAGGATTTTATTCCACCTTTCACTAAAGACTTTTGCAGTTCTATACTCTGGCAGGCTTTTCATTCTGTTTCTCGTCAGCCATGTCTTTGAGTCTGAGGCAGTGTCACCAGAGCAGAAATGGTACAGCCCACTGGAGGGGTGTTCAAATGTGTCATTTATATCTGTCTTTCTGACACGACTGAGGAAACATATTTTAGCGTTTACTTCTTAAAGTACTTTACAGATATAATTTTTTAGAACACCCCAACCTTGTGTCTTTTATTTATTTTAGGAGCTTAACATTTTATTAGGGCATCAGTTCCCCCCTCTGTAATTCACATCATGTTTATTATGACATATTCCACTCATATTAGTGTTCTTAGAGTATTAGGATGTACTCCAACTGCTGTTTTTGGTTCAAGGTATGTATGTGTGTGTGTGTGTGTGTGTGTGTGTGTGTGTCTTTAGATGTGTCTCTCTTGTCATGTCTTTGAATCCATATATGGAAGAATTAAAGTAGACAGGTATGCAAGTATCTTTCACAGATTTTATTAGCCAGCTCAATAACATGATCTAACACAACCAGACATCTCTCATAATAAATGTTCTAAATCATCATAATGCTAACCATGAGCTAATCTCACAAGATATCTAAAAAAATAAATTAATTCATTAATGATCTTAGATGAATAAGGTATATGAACAGGAATGGACACAAAATCTGTCCCACTCAAAGACACACCCATCCATCCATCTGTCCCACTTAAATGCACATCCATCTATCCATCTGTCAAACTCACACCTCTCTATCCATTTATCCCATTCAAAGACCGGCCCATATGTACCACTGAAAGACACACCTATCTATCCATCTGTCCCACTCAGACACGCCCATCTATCTATCTGTCCCACTCAGAAACACCCATCTGTCCATCTGTCCTGCTCAGACACGCCCATCTATCCATCTGACCGACTCAGACACACCCATCCATCCATCTGACCGACTCAGACACGCCCATCTATCCATCTGACCGACTCAGACACACCCATCTATCCATCTGACCGACTCAGACATGCCCATCTAAAGACCGGCCCATATGTACCACTCAAAGACACTCTCATCTGTCCCACTCAGACACACCCATCTATCTATCCATCCCACTCAAAGACATGCCGATCTATCTATCTGACCCAATCTGTCTATCTGGTTTAACTCAAAGACACACCCATCTGCCCCACTCCAAGACACGCCATGTTTTGACTCAAAGGAATGTCCAGCTGTGTCACTCAAAGCCACACCCGTCTGTCCCTCACTTGGCCCAAATACTTCCACTGCACTCAGGTTTGATTTGCCCAGGAAGAGTAACAAATGGAAAGATCATCGTTATGCTATGGCCATGTATTATTTTGATTTAAAAGTGATCTCAGCAGAGGGGTCTGTAACTGTTACCAGGAACTCTCCACTCATCATTTTGGGCTATTAACAAATAAAAAAACAATATAAAAACTGTTCCAACGCTCACCAGTCTCTTGCTCTTTACTTGAGCGCTTGGCCCCCTTTGATTCGATCAGTTTGCTCAGAGGCTCGTCATCAGAGCTGTGTCCAGGACACTCTGAAAAAAAATAAATAATTACAGGCTGTATGATTAAATATTAGTCTCATAACTTACAACTTTCACATGTTTATTTCCCAGTAGAAATTTTTAAACATCACCCCAAGTCCAAATATAAAAACAAAGTTAACTCAGAAATAACCAGTTTCCTAGAATGAACAAAAGATGTACCAGAACAGCACACATCTTTGGAAAAAAAAAAAAACAGATACCCCATGGTTTTAGCTTTTCCTCAAAAAAAAATCAATAAGTTGAACAGTCTGAAAAGAACAGAGTACATCTCTGGGCCCATCTGTCCCACTCAAAGACACACCCGCTTGCCCCACTCAGACACACCCATCCATCCATCTGTCCCACTCAAAGACACACCCATCTATCCATCTGACCCACTCAGAAACGCCCATCTATCCATCTGACCCACTCAGAAATGCTCATCTATCCATCTGACCCACTCAAAGAAACGCTCATCTATCCATCTGTCTCACTCAAAGACACGCCCACCTATCCATCTGACCCACTCAAAGACACACCCATCTATCCATCTGACCCACTCAGAAACGCCCATCTATCCATCTGACCCACTCAGAAATGCTCATCTATCCATCTGACCCACTCAGAAACGCCCATCTATCCATCTGTCTCACTCAAAGACACACCCATCTATCCATCTGACCCACTCAGAAACGCCCATCTATCCATCTGTCTCACTCATCTATCCATCTATCCATCTGACCCACTCAGAAACGCCCATCTATCCATCTGACCCACTCAAAGACACGCCCATCTATCCATCTGACCCACTCAGAAATGCTCATCTATCCATCTGTCCCACTCAAAGAAACGCCCATCTATCCATCTGTCTCACTCAAAGAAACGCCCATCTATCCATCTGACCCACTCAAAGACACACCCATCAGTCCCTATGTCCCACTCATCTATCCATCTGACCCACTCAGAAACGCCCATCTATGCATCTGTCCCACTCAAAGACACGCCCATCTATGCATCTGTCCCACTCAGAAACACCCATCTATCCATCTGTCCCACTCAAAGACACGCCCATCTGTTTTAACACCCCATGGTTTTAACTTTACCTCAAAAAATCAATAAGATGAACAGTTTGATAAGAACAGAGTTGAAGCGGATATGTTAGTAACAATTTGTGATTAAATGATATAAAAGAGGTTAACGACACTTTAAGAAGTCAGTATACATGTCATTCACAGTCACTCACACCTAAGGGCAATCCACCTGCTGGCATGAGGAAGCGTGAGGAAACCCTCACAGATGTGGGGAGAACAAAGAACACATGAAACTCATCGAACACAGTAACATGAGCTCAGGGATGAACCTGGGACGGTGGAGATGAAGGATGTGTGTAGCTACCCGACACACTACATGCTTTTGTCTCTCTCATTTTTCTTAAAAGTATGCACAAAATTTGAATTTTCCAGACACATGTAGAGAAATATGCTGCGTCCCATTTCGCCTATTATCCGTCCTAAATAGTATCTGAGATTAGAATTAGTGTGTTCTGAATCGTAGTATGTTGAAATGAGTATTCCGAAGGTACCCGGATGGTCTACTATTTCGAAGCAGATTCTCGAAATGTGGATACGTGAACACTTTTTCAGCTAATATTACCCACAACTCCTTGTGTGAGGGAGGAGGGGTTTTGTGACGGTCTGCTTTGCCAAATTCAACCTGCAAAATGTGGAAAAATATATGAAGGGAATGTTAAATTAAATTATATAATCTAGTGTAAATTTTTATAAGGAATTATAAGGAATAATGGATGAAGAATAGCTGAAATGCAGCGAGGGGTTTGTTTACGGTGACAGCCTTCTTTTCTGTTACATGACGTGCTAGTATGTCCCAGTACTTGCATACTTGCATACACACTCAAAAGTATGTACTTTTTCTTCACAAAAATAGAGTACACACTTTCAGTGCATAGTATAAGTAGGCAAATTGAGATGCAGCAATAGACTTATTTTTTATTTTTTTTTTTTACCATCCGCAGTAGAGGTCGGCTCTTTGAGAGTTTTCTTCGGTGAAGCATCTTCCATGATATCCGAGGCTGAAAACACAGGTTCGGTTAGTGATAATCATAACACAGCACATTTTTAGATTTATCACAGTGGTCGAAGTAAACTATGATGAAGGTGTATAAGTGTGTGAGCTTGCTTCAGTCTTACGTGTGTCTTCTGAACACTTCTTGCCAGGTTTCACCATTTTACTCAGAGGTTCATCATCAGAACTGTCTCCAACTGACTCTACACACACAAACACACAAAAACACACACCAGTCAGGGTTAAACTACAGTGTGAAACCTGAAATCTGCTCTGAAAACAAGTGTGTGAGCTCATTTACCATCTCTGGATTGGATGCCGGTCATGTTTGCTGCTGTTGTAGGAGGTAAAACTTCAGCTCAGAGGAAGGTGGACCTTCAGAGTAAAGCCTTCAGAGATCAAGTTCTAAATTAGCAGGTCCACATCATCATCATCATCATCATCATCAGCCAATGCTCAGGTCATTTACCATGTTTGCACAACCTCACTATATAATTTCAAAGCAGATGAACCGACTATAAACACAATGCTAGAGCATGCACATGTAAATAAACACTAATATCTAGCACAAGGCTGCTTCCTAAAACGTGCCCAGCTCCCAATTAGGCCTTAATGCATGTAGCTAAGCTAGCTATTTAGCTCCGTACGACATGTAACAACACCTAATTCTATCGCTACTTCTTTAAAAATATATCCCTAATCCAAAAAACTAGTTTATTATCTACTTATATTCGCATGAATCATAAGTATTTCCATAACCAGGACAGAAACGTTGACGCATAATCCACACAAACGGCGCCGCCATACATTCAAAGGATGCCTTCGTGCGCGTTACAAATGCGCAACATTTGCGCAGACGTATTATTATTATTATTATTATTATTATTATTATTATTATTATTATTATTATTATTATCATCATCATTGGCACTAAGGCAGAATCAGACAAACAAATTCAAGAGTTTTTTTTGTTCAGATAATTTATGTAAAAAAAACAAAAACAAAATCAAAACAAGTCAAATACCAGTATAATTTACAGTATGTATATATTACAATTTTGTTCATACAGAAATGACAGGACTCAGCCATATTCAGAGCAAGTACAGTAAATTATCCAGATCAATGCATACTGAAAAAGTCCACTCATTACAACCAACAGTGCTGTCACAAATGTGTAACTTACTAAATCAATTATTACATTTAAAAAAAAAAAAACAACCTTTTTTTAAACTTTTTTCTTTAAATGCTTGATTAGGTTATGTTGTTATGTTATATAAGTGTGGGCAAAATGTTTATTTTTCCTTCAGGAGGAATATTTCTGTTGTTTTGTTTAATGTGAAAATTGACATGTAATTTGTGTGGACACTTTTAACTCAGTAATGATTCACCAAAAAAAAAAAAAAAAAAAAAAACAGTTGGAAAAGAGTGAAACACTGACAAAATTCTCACCAAATAACGAAAAGTTCCATGACATCGAACAGGTCATTTTCAGAAATTGAACAGATATCATCTTATCTTTTCCAAGACTCCAAAGATGAAGACACCGTGGGGTAATGTACATGTGGTACATTATATTGCGTGCAATGTTGCTACAGTAATAAATATCGCCACACCCGTAAGAGTTCCTGATTGGAGTTTGAAACACCTGCTGTAGAGGAGTCGTGGAAGAACGTCGGATTGAACGTCTCAGTCCTTCGGTTGTGTCACAGTGCTGCGATCTTACTCGCCTCTCGTACGCCGCTCAGATACGCGCCGGTTACCGTCTGAGGAAAGTGTCGGTTTGTGGCCTGGAAGATGACGGACCCAAACAAAGAAAACAGATTTTTTTTTTTTTTTTTTTTAAAGTGCAAAAAACAGTAATGAATGCATCAGAAGGAAGTTAATAATGGAGACACAGTTGGAATAAAAGTGACGAATGGACGAGGTGACGAATGGACGAGGAGTTCCTGTTACAGCCCTGATAACAGCATGACTTGATGCGTTTTATTCCTCTTATATCACAGAAATATAAGTAACGATAAATAAGTAAAGATAAATAACTTTTTATCCGTTTATAGCTACATTTAATAGTGTGGAGTGTCCATGAAACAACTCCTGTTCCTGTTATCACTTGTATTATAAGAGATATAAACCCTTGTTGTTTCCTCATCTCTCTTTTTTCCACTTTCTTGATGTTAATAGGACAATAAAAAGAGGTTTGTTACAAAGTACTGAAACTGGAGACTCCTTCCAATAATGTTATATAAACATCTCCTTATAAAAAAAACTCACCATATCAATAATTACACGTTTTTTTAATTCATTCATATTGAGTCCCTGTGAATGAGCTGTTACTATAGAAACAAAAAAAATAGAAGAAGTGCATTAATATAAACCTGTGATTTGCCTTGCAGCTGGAACTACTGCCCGAGCTACTGTTAGAGAAAATTAATCAACACCTTCTGACCAATCAGAATGGAGATTTCAGCAGCAACAAGGAACCAGTGCTGTTTCAGAGAAGCAGTCCACCAAACCATTACATTATCAGATGTGAGCGTTTCCTAACACAAGTGGAAAGATACGAACAACCAGGAAGGATTCAGGAAGTTCTTCCTTTTGCTTTACAAACATACTTTTCTCTCCAGAGTAGAATCCCTCAGCAGCTACGCACAGCATATGAAACATTATCATAGCTAATTGTTATGTAAATAGTTATTCTGAGAGTCTTGGCATTCATCATCACTCCCAGTAAAATGCTTATCTGCTCCTCAGTCCACTGATTCAACATCGTGATATCAGTGTTCCCACTGTTTATGTCTTATTTTAACGTCGGTCATAGAGATAACTTGGCTTTGCTCTTGTCGTCATGGAAACTAAAAAAATTATACCATCTCACTGATGTTGGTGCTGGTTCAGGGGGAAAACAAAACGACCCACATTTCTATCAGTTTAAGAGACAAATATAGTACATATTCAGCTTCCTGATGAATGGTTTAAATGACATTTGTGGAAGATTTTAGTCAAAAGTTGGATTTTTGGTTTTGCGAATTATATTTTACCATCAAAATCCAATCCTTGAGCATCCACTCACATCACTGGCAATTAAGCACAAGCCGATATCATTCATTCATTCATTCATTCATTCATTTATTCATTCATTCATTTATTCATTTTAAGTGTGTACCTGTTTGCTCTTATCTCATTGTTGTTGCTACTCTGACCACTGGTTCATCACTGAAATAAATCTTACATCTGCTGCATCTTATCGAGACAGCCATCTTGAATTGCTGTCATGCTGATGAAATGGCTCTGCCATCAAGCCCGAGACGTCACCAGCTCTCGGTTCGGGACTAACATCGTCTCTGCACTACAAGATCGCTGGAACTGAACCAAGAACCAAGAACCAGCTCTCTCTTGGTTCCTCGGGTGATACCAAGTGATTGGTCTTAGCGTCTTTGCATATAACACTAAATCTTTTCCATGGCCATGGGTTCCATGACTTGTTGTCATGGCAATGAAACCAAATAACCCCGCCCCCAAGCCCCTGATGAAATAGCTTTGCAATCTACATTCTTATCCCGACTCTATGAAACATTTGAGCGCAAACACAACAATCGCTGATCAGCTTTCTTTTCTGATTTTTTTTTTTATTATTATTATTATTGGATTTTATTCAGATGACACTTTCTCACCTCTCCGGCGAAGTAGATCTTCCCCTGAACGTCTTCAGCGATGATGTCGTAGGCCTCCCCGCTGCCGCCGGTCTTCACAAAGCTGTAGGACATCTGAGACCATGTGTCTTTACTCCAACGAGTCACAAAGTACTTCAGCGGGTCTGGAACATCCTGCAGCGTCACATTACACACACTAAAGCTCTTAGAAATTACTTCTAAACGAAATCTTTTGTGATTTACACACACACAAATATTACAGTCCACAAAATAACTAACGTATAGAAATGACTAACGTATTTTTGAATGCATTTTTCTCAATAACATTTGGTCTGTAACTAACAGGGCGTATACATCTCCTGATCGGCCCACCTGCTCCTTGTAGAGTTCCCTGAGGACGTTCATGCAGAGCTCCACCACTTCCTTGTCCTCCAGGTCTCTCACCATGGCCTGAGCCTCTCCTGTGATCACCGACATCAGCACACACTGATCTCCCTGTAGACAATCACACACATTTTACTTTTGATCTTGAAAGCTGATCCACTGACACAAAAAAAATACAACCAATGGAGGTGGCACGCAACAGCACTTTTTTTTTGCTCTCGACCAATCAGGACGCAGCTCAGACAAAAGCACTAACCCGGTCAACTTTAACTACGCTGCATACAGTGGTCTAAATTTAAATAAACGCTGTGTAGTCACATGAGTAGGGGCGGGCATTATGGCAAAAATATTGTGTTGCGATATGTATCTACAGCATTTCTGCAACATACGATATGCGTCATGTATTTAGTTTTGCTTAAAAACAGCTGGCAATACTATTTTTCGGGGGGGATTTTACACTTCGTTGTTACCATACCAAAATTTTTTGTTGTTTTTGTGCTGTTTTTGACGATTTTTTGGCGCGTTCTTAATAAATATTGTTAACTGACATTAAATATATACTTGTCTAATTTTAGCTAGATTTTATTTCACATTAATGAACTCAAAACATTCTCCATTTAGCTTTTCATTAAGCAAAACTACCGAGTCAAGATGACAGATTACTAACATGAGATGGGAGGAAGGGGGCGGGGCCTCCAGGGTGTCAATTAATATCGGAGAGTTCAAAGCACCTGCGCAACTGTCAATCATTCTAGATGTATAATGTCGACATGCTTATATGCTGTTTTTACTGTGGAGGAAAAAAAATGCTCTTTTTTTAGTAATGCATGTTTGACTTAGCTAACATTAGCCAAAAAAAAAAACTGTTTTTTTTACGCAATTGCGTACTCCGAAGTTAAAATGCGAAGTTCTTAGGCAAAATGTATAAAGGTTAGAAGACCCGGGAACTAAAATGTGCCCTGTTCCTTTAACAGTAAAAGCGCCTCATGTTCCTGAGGTCTTGACAAAGTTGTTGTGGTGGAAACACACCTAATAAAGAATACTGAGTTAAATAAGATAAATGCCTATGCCTGAGAGGACTGACCTTTGGTCTCATGTCGTAAAACACACTGAACAGGCCCCTCTTCTCCGGACTCGGGGAAACGTGACCGAAATAATCCGCTCCCTGCACCTTACTGTCCCAGAACCTGTAGGGGAACTGCAGTGCAATCTGGAACCCAGGAAACATCACGGCTTACACACACAGTATATCAGGTAAATGTAGCTAGATTTCAGCTATCGTCTGCTGCTTATTCAGTGTGTTACTGGATTAATACACTGCGGATTAACGTTCACCTTCTCGATGACTCCGGCCCCCAGGCTGTTTATGGCTTTGAGCTTCCTGTCTGGAAGAGGAGGGTTAAACTGGATGATGTTCTTCTGCAGAAGAGCTAAAGGAGCCGTCACTAACACCTACAACACAACACCCAATAAGAAGCGTTTCTCCCGTTCTGTCAGAGGAACAAGATCCGTGTGGATGACTGACATTTTAACGACATGGTCTGTATCAGGTCTGTACCTTCTGAGCAGTAAACTGGGTTCCGCTGGTGGTGCTGACCTTCACTACATCACCTGAGTAATCCACAGACTGCACCTACACGGGATCAGGCACAGCGTTATCGGCTTTTCATCCATCTCGTTCATCTGTATATCCAGCTACCCAGCCATCCATCCACAAATCCATCCATCAATTCCTCCATCATCCATCCATCCAGCCATCCACCTACAAATCCATCCATCAGTTCCTCCATCATCCATCCATCCATCTACAAATCCATCCATCAATTCCTCCATCATCCATCCATCCACCTACAAATCCATCCATCAATTCCTACATCCATCAATCCATCCATCCATCCATCTATAAACCTATCCATCAATTCCTCCATCATCCATCCATCCACCTACAAATCCATCCATCAATTCCTACATCCATCAATCCATCCATCCATCCATCTATAAACCTATCCATCAATTCCTCCATCCATCCATCCATCCATCAGGTCCTTCATCCATCCATCCATCCATCCATTCCTCCATCTATAAATCCATCCATCAGTTCCTCCATCCATCTATCTATAAATCTTTCATCACCATTCATCTAGCTAATCTATCATCCATCCATCCCATTTATAAATCGATCCACCTAATCTATCTATCCAATTTGTTTTATCTAAAACGGCCATCCACTTCATTCTTCTATCCATCTGATTTTTAAATCTAATTCATCCCTCCACCTAATCATTTCATCTAATCCTTTCTTGCACCCAATCCTTTAGTCTAATCTTTTCTTATATCCAATCCTTTTGCCTAATCCCTTTTTACATCCAATCCTTTAAGTAAATCCTTTCTTCCATCTAATTTTTCTATCCATCCATCTAGCCATCTGATTATTCCATCCATTTATCCAATGAATTTTTTTTCCCATCCATCCCTCCATCCCTCCATCCATCCATCCATCCATCGGCGCTGCTGAGCTGCGCATGGCCAGCAGACATCAGCTGGAATGTAACTCCAGTGTTCACTGCTTTAGCACACTACGTGTAGCGCAGGAGGTGTGTTGTGTGTTTCTCACCGCAGTGTTGAGGTGAATGTCGAGGCCTTGGGCTAGTTTGTGCAGCAGAGTGGAATAGCCTGCAGTCAGCAGTGTGTGGTCCCCTGAGAACTGAGCGAAGAACTCGTTATGGTCCCACGATCGAGCAGAAACCTACAGAAAACACAAAGAAAGCCAAAAAAAAAAAAAAAAAAAAAAAAAAAAAAAAAAAAAAGAGTTGTGTAGTGACAAGCGCAGTGTTTAGGATCACCCTGTATAATGATGACAAATCTGTAGCTGCTGGGAAAATGTTGCACAGGGGAATTTCAGCGTGTGTTGCTTTGCATGCATCTTAGAAAATGGCACCCCATTTAGTGGATCCATGAGAATATCAGACAACAAAACCTCACCTCACACACCAGTGCCAGCTCACACACCAGTGCCAGCTCACACACCAGAGAATAACAAGATCATGTTGGTCCATTTCACCGCATCAAATGCTAACAAATGTTTCAAAATTATTGTATATTGTAATCTGATTACAAAACTCTGGCAATACAAACAGAAAAGGATATATTTAAATAATCACTAGCAACCATGCAGGAGAGACACTACAAGTAAAAATAGACTGTAGGAATAAAAAAAAAGTCAAAATTCAACAGAAATATGATTATTTCAGCATTTTTGTTCACTCACTTTAAACAATATAAACTGCTCCTTTAAGTTCGTGTGCAATGTTGAACGCTCTCTCTACCGGAGTACGATACTGTTTCCATAGTAACAACTTACACAGGGACTTGTATGGCAGATGCCTAATAATAAATGGTTTACTTTACAAAGAAAGAGTATATATTTGTGATTTGGTGAAGTTTTCTGTAAAGAGTCTTTTTAATTTAACATTAATGGAAGAAGGCTTTACTACAGGAAGAAAGAAAGTGATAATGTTCTAATGAACATTAAAAATGTAACTATAAATGGATAAAAAGTACGACAAGTCATTCTTTAATAAATACGAATGGTAAAACAAATGTTTGGAATTGGAATAATTGGAGGAATCAAAAAAAAGGTCAGAGGACATGGATACACACACATGGACATACACACACACACACACACACCTGTTCCAGTGGGCTTGCACAGGCGTACTCCAGGTTGCTGAGATGGAACTGCAGCACCTTCTCTTCCAGCTCACTGAAGCGAATGTCCGACTCCTGCAGGAACGTCTTATAGACCTCCTGGATCTTCTCTGAAAATAATAATAATAAATAAATAAACAAACAAAGACTTGGTTAGGACAGACTGACATGGAAATGTTCTGCATCACAAGACCAGAAGACGAATCCTGACCGAACTGAAAACCTTACCAAGTTTTGAAACTATCAACACCTCATGCAAAAAAAGAAAAAAAAAAAAAAACCTTTTAAAAGTTTTTAACTCATTTGTGGTATAACACAAGAGCCTTCCTCTATCAGTCAGAGTAAATAAACAACCTCTGCATCGATCTGTGTGTGCTTTTTCCCTACAGATTCCTTTCTTGTTAGGAACTCCCAGTACCCCCGAGCGGGACGTCCTGGTGCTGTGACTTGTCCTTCCTCCACTCGGAGACCACGTCTAGTATGGCGTTGAAGTGGAAGTCCATGCGCTTGTCTATGGCGACATCGGTGACTCGACCGCCCTCTTGGATCAGATCACAGCGCTCGCCCAGCTTGTGCATCTTCACTCCCAGCTAAAATCAGAGCAAACCGTCTGCATTTGCATACTGCAACATGATCGGCGCTAGCATTTCATGATGTAATTTTCTTACTGCAATATGTCAATTATTTCTCTAACAATAAATTATTATGTTATTATGGGCCTGAGTAATCTCAGAGTGTGTCTCTGGTGCGATGTGGCTGTCGAATGTGTGGCTGTCGAAATTTTAAAGGTTCACTGATATATTTTTAAGACTACTGTAATATGTATCCTATGACAGACAGTGAAGTCCAGACACTGTTGTATAGATGTGTTTGTGTTTTATTAAAGTGAGTGTGGGTCACTGTCACCTGTTCACACATTAGAGCAATGGGATTGTTGACACAGCCGTTAACGATCTGTGCACCTCGACCCACGGTGACGCCCAGCGAAGTGTCGTCCCAAACACGCCCTCCTATTCGCTCCCTGGCCTCCAACACCACCACCTAACAACCAATCACAGGAGCACAATCGCAAGAGGTGAGACAGGAGAGGACACCAGTTTCATTCATTCATCTTCAGTAAGCACTTAAAGCTATCCTGGTCAGGCTTGTGGTGGATCCGGAGCCTATCCTTGGAACACTGAGCGGGAATGCACCCTGAATGGGACACCAGTCCATTTCAGGACACCACACACACACACACACACACACACGCACACACTCATTCACACCTAGGGGTAATTTAGAATCACCAATTCACTGGCATGTTTTTTGGATTTCATTTTTAGCCCATTTATAAGATTTATTAGAACTGACCTGCATGCCGAAGTTGTGCAGCTGTCTGGCAGCGGCGAGACCCGAAGCTCCTGCTCCAATCACCAACACCTTCTTCTGCATACAGCAATGAACAGAGAGCGACATAGAGGCATCATTCGCAAAGATTCCTGAGTTATTACTGCAATTTCCAACAAACATTCGCATTAGAGGTCATTAGACGAGGACTCACGTTGCGGTACGGCTCTGGGAGGAGAGGCTGTTTGGCCAGAAGAGCTCCGGTGTTGATTAAACCTTTGCGGGTCATGAAGTGCAGAACTCTGTCCAGCTCCTGCACACAGCGCACTCGCACCAAACCCCGGACGATGACATGAGGAGCGCACTTCTGCGGCGTCAGAGCCTCCTGAGGAACCGGGAGAAAAACAGTATTACAAAGAGGTCTTGGGTTGATTGTTTGTAGGAGTGTAACTTTATATATAGTTTCTGTGTTTATTGAACACCAATGTGTTATATCAAGGTCCTTTAGGCGACAGAAATTTCACTTAAACGTTTGCAAATACACCATGAACAGAGCGTTAACTTATTTAGAATAAACACTTTAAAGTATTGAACACTAAAATACTGAATTGTTGAATTGCCACACTTCCTATATTTCACACTACACTAGATGCTCTTTTATTAAAGTACTTAGATGAAAGGACTTTGTTAGAGGAAACCATCCCACAGTGAAGCATGGTGGTGGTAGCTTCACTTTGAGCGTCATCCTTGGCCTCATGGATCTCTGACTAGTCATTGACTTCTGGTGGACAGCTTCTTCCGTGGTTGCTCCACGTTCTTTCCATTTATCAATCGTGGATTTAATGCTGATCCGCAGGATTTTTAAAAATGTGATACTTTTATAAACAAGCGCTGATTGATGTTTTTCCAGAATTTTGTTCTGGACTTGTTTTGACAGCTCCTTGGTCTTCATGATGCTCTTTGTTTATGTGTGCTCTCTAACAAACTCAGGAAGAGGCCAATTTGTATAGACATCATGTGACACTTGATTAATTACACACTGGTGGACACCATTCAACTAATTATGTGACTTCTGATCGCAAAAAGTTGAACCCGATCTAATTTACTGATAAATAAGTAAATCATTTTGCAAACTAGATTTATTTTCCCATCACTTCAATATTATGGGCTATTTTGTGTAAACCCATGACATATAAAATATGTCTATTTCAGTTCCTGGATGTAACACTACAAAAAAAGTTCCAGGGAGGTGAATGCTTTCTAAGATTTTCCTAAGATTTACAGGCTGCAAATAAATAAAATAAATAAAACAAAATCGAGTGACTTGCAAATTATCATTCGGAAACCCAGAATCTGAAAATGTCATCATTCATTTTTTCATATTTGGGAAAATCATCTCTAAAGATCATCCACACATGAATAAATTCTACCACGGAGCCTTTTGCGTACTCTCTCCTTTAACGTGTGGCTTCAAGTGTAACTTCTGAAAGCTAGAGAATAATGAGGCCGCATCAGTGCTGTTAGCAGGATTGTTAGTGAGAATTTTCCCCACAGTTAGAGCTCCAGCAGCTCCCGCTCTCTCCTCTGCGTGGGACGAGCCCGGTCCTGTTCCAGCCTGCAGCCAGCAGGGAGCTCGCCTCCGGAAACTCACACATCTGCACTTTCCACTCAGCCTAACAGCTACTGATGTTAGGGTTAGACTCGAGGGAACGTGGCCACGTAAAATCATCCTCCCAGTGCGCGGATAGAAAGGTGCTGAGTAATATGATGATATAAATGTCAAAAGTGTCACAAGTGTATTGTCAGTACTTTTATATATTTATATTTTTACAAGTTCAAGTTATCTAATAAGTTGACTAGATATTAAAATCTATTTTTTGCGCCTTTTTCTTGTTCATTTATTTTTGTAAATAAAAATAATAAAAATTAGTGATGTCATTTAAAAAAAAAAGAATAAAAAATTCAAGAATATGTTTTTTTTTTTTACATTTTAAAAAAGTAAAAATATATATTTTTAATTTTTTTTTTAACATCCTAATCTTTCGGTTTCTATCATTTTTGACTACACCTAATAGACCACTCGATATGTAAATGTTCTCGTACCTTGCAGTCTCGATGCCAAGCGGCGAGGATGAGGTTGCGTAGAGCGAGGTACATGGTGGGATCCCTGGAGAATTCTGGGAATTCGTAGAGCTCGTCCAGCTCCATCATGTCTGGTCGCACACACAGGGCTTTACCGCACTCGTTGGGCTGGTAGAAGGGCTGGAAGTACGGGCACAAACCTGGGACTAAACACACACACGCACACACACACGCATCAAGGCTGTGCAGGACCAGTGGTTCACTTGCATTACATACTCTGCATCCACTTCCTCATGTGTGTTCCTTTTTTTGTGTTGATATTGTCTAGTATTTGTGAGTCAGTGCTACTGAACATAAATACGCATTGCTTATACAAAATTTAATGACACTTTGTATATTTGGCACAGGTATATGAAGAGTATGGGTATGCATTTCTGCTGAAAGATTTATAGATCATATAGACTTCTATGACATGTTAGTCAGATTAAGGCTACAAACATTTCTTGGCTGCTTCATTACATCTGGAAAGGAAAATTTAATATGTTTTATAAGAATTTAATAAATGTTATAACACAAGTGCAGTTATCTTGACTTGCTACTAACAGACACACAAAAACATGGAAAGGTCTAACTAACTCTGCGGCTGAATGTTGCGGCGTTGCTCAGGCCGTAAATCACAGTGAGAGCTGGACGGGCTCATGCCCACGCAGTCGGGGTAATAAGCAGTGAGGAAAGGGTTAGCAGGACTGTCTTTTAACAACGGGGGCAAAATCAACATGGATGACCACCAACTGTCTCCCACTCCAGCCACTCTCTGTGTGAGAGAGAGAGAGAGAGAGAGAGAGAGAGAGGGGGAAAAGACACACCGAGCAAAGTAGAAGGAGAGAAACAGAGAAAGTGAAAGAAGCAGAGAGTGAAACAGAGACACAGAGAGAGTGAGACAGAGAGTGAAAGAAGCAGAAAGTGAGAAACAGACAGTGAAACAGAGAGAGTGAGTGAATGAGAGAGACAGAAAAAGAGTGAGACAGAGGGTGAGTGAGACAAAGACAGAGAAAGAGAAAGAAGGAGAGAGTGAGAAACATAGAGAGAGAGACAGAAAGAGAAATGGTGTGTGAGTGTGTGTGTGAGAGAGAGAGAAAAACAGAGAAAGTGAAAGAAGCAGAGAGTGAGAAACAGAGAGTGAGAAAGAGAGAGAGAGACAGAAAGAGAAAGAATGTGTGTGTGTGTGTGTTTGTGTGTGTGTTTGTGTGTGTGTGTGTGAGAGAGAGAGAGAGAGACAGAAAGAGAAATGGTGCGTGAGTGTGTGTGTGAGAGAGAGAGAAAAACAGAGAAAGTGAAAGAAAATGAGTGAGAAAGAGAGAGAGACATAAAGATAAATGGTGTGTGTGTGTGTGTGTGTGTGTGTGTGTGTGTGAGTGAGAGAGAGAGAGAGAGAGAGAGAGAGAGAGATGTGTTCATATACAATGATTAAGGATTGTATCACTTTACCAAAATTAGAGCTAGTTATAATTAAAGAAATATATCTAATAAAATTATTTATGAATGAAATTGATATAATCTGGTGTATTCACTGACTCACCATGTCCTCAGGCTGAGAGCACTGATCCGGTCCTTCGTTCTACATAATGACAAATAACACTGATTACTATCATCCCATCACATCATTTACAATCACAGCCCGTGTGTATTACACCAATGAGATATAAAGAACACATTAACAGGAGAAATTTAGCAGGAAGTCAAACCAACCGAGGACAATCTAACCCGAACGATCGCAGGAAGTAAAGAGAACAGCAGACCTGTGAGGCCTCGTTCAGTTTCTTACTTTAATGTTATTGAGCTTCATTCCGCAGCGGTACGTTGCAGCCAGAGACGCCGTCAGTTGGATGTCTTTAGTGAGCTGCCTCCATTTCCCACAGTCGGGTTTCGTACACTGCACCTGAAGAGAGAGAGCGGAAACAGGTTCGAGAAGACCCAAGAAATAAGGATAGAAAGACCACAAAAGGAGTGGTGAGGGATAAATGTGCGGAGAGAAAGAAAGAGAAACCACCAGAAGTGAGCAGAAATGAGGCTAAAGAGAGAAGAGAAATGTGAGGGAAAAGGAAACAACGAGGCGGGAAACATAAAGGGAAATGAGTTACATGGGGAAAATAAACCATGACAGGTGAGGATAAAGGGAGACACACACACACACACACACACACACATACATACATATATATATATATATATATATAAAGAGAGAGAGAGAGAGAAAAACAAAAAACATGAGAGAAACAAGAGAGAAACAAGACAATTTGAGAGACTAGAAATGTATGGGTGGAAGGGGAGACAAGAAGGAAGAAGAGGAGACGGTCACAAGGGACTTGAGCAGAAAGAGAGAGAGAGAGAGAGAAAAACCTCTCTGAGATGAAAGAGAGATAAGAAACATGGGGATAAAACAGAGACCAGAACCAGAGTTGAAAGAGAGACCGGGTTGGAAGAGACCAGAAATGTAAGGAAAAAAAGAGAGCAGAAATGTGAGCTTAAAGGAAAAACAAGGTGTGTGTGTGTGTGTGTTAAATGTTTTGTACTGGACCCCAGTGCTCCTCAAGCTAAATGAGAAGACGTTTCACCCAGTAAGGAAGCTGCTGATCCGCCATGAAGGCCTTCAGACTAGGTTCACTCTTCCCGTTTCCTGTCCACAGCTTCTTCCAGGAGGAGAATTTCTCATAACCGTCCTTATGGCTGACACACACACACACACACACACACACACACACACACACACACACACACACACACACGGAGCACATTAATACTTCTTCCTCTTCATCATCATCATCCTGTGGGAATAATTAGCTCACCGAGTCTGACAGGATTCTGATCTGCGTCCTCAGCACTCACCTCCTGTAGTAGTGGTCGAAGCACTCGTTGCAGAAGTGCTCTCCGCAGGATAAGTGGTACCATCGAGACGTGTAGCCGTTTTTCGCGCACCTTTGGGGAACATCGTGTTTTAAGCGGTCAGATCACTATCACTAACAGCATCATCACAACATCAGATTAAAGCCGAGCTGCAAGTAATCGAGAGTCACCTTTCTGACGCGCTGGCAAAACACACAGGATACGTAGCCGGGCATCCTGCCTTCTCACACTTCCGGAACTTCTTCTCCACCTGCTCCTCTTCTTCCTCCACGTCAGCCATCTTTCTTTTGGGCTAGGGTATCAAAGATAAAAAAAAATAATAAGAAGAAGAAGAATGCACAAATCAACACAAGCAAAGAATACTGGAAGTGTGGTAAAAGCTTTTTGACTGAGGTGTTCAAGCATGAAGATCCAAATGGATAGACAGATAATGGATATTGAAACAGACAGGAAGGGATGAAGAATTGGAAGGATAGATGGAAGAATAGATGGACAAATGAATGGATGGACAGAAGGATCTATGGATGGATGGATGGATGTATATGGATGTATAGCAACAAATGGAGCATGAATGAATGGAAGACAGAACGGACTGGAATGGTTGGATGGATAGATGGATGGATGGATTGACGGATGGATGGATGGATGGACCAATCAATCAAAAACTGAAGGCCCAAAATGGGTGGACAGATAAAGGGATGGATGTATGGTTCTGAAAATGAAAGAAGGGAGGTAGTGATGGATGGCAGACAGATAATAAAGAGAGGGAGCATGATGGATGAATGGATGGATGGATGGATGGATGGATAAGTGAACCCAGGATGGAACGGATAGACCAATCATTCTCCTAAAAGGAAAAAAAATCAAGGCAGGAATGGATGGATTTTAAGGGAAATAAATAGTAAAGAAATGGAGTATGGCAGGATGAATGACTGAACTCAGGAATGGCTGGATAGACGGATGGATTGATGGATGGATGTATGGATAGATGGATGGATAGATGGATGGATGGATGGATGGACCAATTAATCAATAGCTAAAGACCCAAAATGAATGGATGGATGGATAGGAAAGGAAAGGAAAGAAAAGAGGCAGAGTTTAATGGATGGATGGATGGATGGATGGATAATTGATGGCTTGAGATGGACAGGTGAATGAATAGCCTGATAGAAAATTAAATTATTAAATAATTATTAAACCCGGGATAGATGGACGAATGAATAAATAGCTGATCCTGAGATGGATAGATAGTCAGATAATTAATCTGGAAAAGAAAGATAGATGGAAGGAAGGAAGGAATGATAGAAATTTGAATCAGAGATGGACAGATACGTGTCTAATCAGCAGCTGAGTTAAACTTCCTACATTTGCCTGCGCTGTAGAAACACTGCTGCTTCTTTTGCCCCTGCCGCTGGGGGTCTGTCTGGATGGACGCATGGAGTGACTTTCCCCCACGGCTGACGAGGATGATGAAGATGAGGTCTCCACTCCTGCTGGAGCTGCTGCGGCTCTCTTCTTCCCCCGAGAACGACCACAGGACGTCGTTCCCCCGTAATCTGTCCAGGAAAAAAAAATCACAAACCCCATCATTACCAGTTTACACCAGCGGTGGCCAGCTGTGCTCCTGCATGCCTGGGGTTCAGTCTGCTGATCTCTGTCCTGTAACTACTGAACCTGATCATTCAGTAATTCAGGTGTCATGAAAAAAGGTTTGATCTTAGACTGGGAAAATAAGAGGAAATGAAAGATTAATGGGAGGAAAGTCCACAGATGGGTATCTCTGAGTTACACACACACACAGTGTGCAGCTTCCTGGCTGAAACAGCCATATCGGCACACTACCACACTAAACAGTATTCCAGTTCATTAATATCAGTCTAAACAATGCGCACTGTTTAGTGTGGGAGTATGGAGCTTAAACAGCTGTGGAGGCAAAACAGGACAATGGCAGCTCACACACACAGACCTGCGTCCGACAGCATAGCACCGAGCCGCGTTGTCCCTCTAAACACACCACGCCGCCTTGTTTTCACTGAACTATACAACTTAAACAACACCACAAGCTTATATGTTTATTCTGCAAATCCGAATTTTGAGTTTAAAACGGGAAGAAAAGCCAGCCCGACCTTAAACCGTTTAACGTTACTACAACTTCCGGTTTAGTAAGATAATAATACCCGTCAAAATAAAAGTCCGGAGTGAATTTTTATGTAGGAAAAAATATACTCTTTAATAGAAGAATTACTACCACTACCACCACCATTACTACTGCTACTACCACCACCACTACCACCCCCACCACTAGAACTACTACTACTACTACCACCACCCCCACCCCACCACTACAACTACTACCACCACCACCCCCACCACTACTACTACTACTACCACCACCACCACCACCACTACTACTACTACTACTACCACCCCCACCCCCACCCCCACCACTACTACTACTACTAC
>NC_069718.1:8743881-8833881 GCF_027358585.1 Pangasianodon hypophthalmus
AGTTGCATTTAATTTGTTCCTTTTTTCCTTTCTTATTAAAAAAATAAAGTGCAAAGTCCTCTGTCCTGATGACTTTCTGATGGCGGAAAACTTACTGACACTGGAGACTCCTTCCATAAAAGTGTAATAAACATCTCTTTATGGAACACTTCACCATATCAACAATTGTTCGTTTTTCTTTGTTAAATAACATAATATTTTTTTATGGTTTTTTTAGCCTTAAATAATATAAATTGTCTACTGTACATGTCTCTGTGAATGAGTTATTACTATAGAAACAATAAAACTATTAGAATCAGCACATAATCCAATATTTTTATTTGAATTACAGCTGACACTACTGTCAAAACTTACTATAGAAAATTAAAAACATCCTCTGATCAATCAGATTTGAGATTTCCACAGTGACGAGGTATAAATAAGAATTTATTATACCTGAAAGTTAATTCAGGTTAATTACCACACATATTCTTCACATTTACACTTCTATCCAAAGCGACTTTACAAGTCAAGCCCAAATTCCTCCAAGCCCAGAGCCGAGCAGCTGAGAGTTAAGGGGATTGCTCAAGGGTCCAACGGTGACAGCATGTCCTGGCAATCTTAACTGCTGACCTACCACTTCCTGTTCACAGAGAAACAGATTTCAAATATCTTTTCCTGTAAGCACTTCAGTCCAACATGAGTCTCTGCATTCATCCTTAAAGGAGTATTCCATTATTTTTTCCAAATTTATATCTGTAGTGTATGGGCGATTAATATGGACCATAATTTCAATATGTTTCCCTGCTCTAGGAAATGAACACAAAACCTGTTTACACTAAACTCACTGATGATGAAGGTCTAAGGGAAGTTGTTGAACGCTGTCGATAAATGTTTGCAAAACACACAATTTTTTTTTAAAAATTATGATTTCAGTTAAAGGTGTTCATAAATGAAGCTATAATCTATAAACATAATCCTTTCCGAAAAGAGACTTGTATTTGTATTTGTGGTTATGTGTTAGTAATGTAGTAGCAATGTGTAGCTCAAAGTAAACACGGAAGTTCCCCAGTTTCCACCTCATGGCACATCAATATTGCAAAAAAACCTCTGGGAAAGTGATACTAGTCTTTACGGTATTGCTCCAGTTTTCAAAAATTCCATAAAATCAATTTTGATAAGACTTCCCTCATTGTAAGTTTTGAATTTGCATCATATTATTGCATATTATAACAGATTTATTTACGAAATACAACAACTGCCCTTAGACTCTGATTAGAACTGAGTTTTGAGTTTTGGTTCATGTGTCATGATGATAATTTGTGTTAACTGCACATAAATTATACATATGTTTGGATGGAAATTAAACTGAAAAACAGGTATTCTAGGTTGTTTTGAACTTAAGCTAGGTTATTCTTTAGTGCAATGAGGTACACATTAACTCTATAGCTGCTGATACACATCACTGACTCTGGGTCACTACTGATTTTTAACGTCTCAGTGAAAAAAACTGAACAGAAATGTACTTCCTTAACAAGGTATTTTCATTATGTTCATATTTCATTATGTTATTACGTCTGAAAAACTGCGCTTTGTTTTCTTAGTAAATAAAGTTCATAAATAAGAGCGTTCCATAGAGGCCAAATACAGTTGATGTCACTGGTTAAGATCAGTCAGTCATTAGAAAGTAAAGAAATTATTTAACTTCATCTCAAAAATAGTACAATTTGCCAAACATGAACAATTGAATTGGAAAAATAGAAATAATGGCAACAAGCCAGAGACCACCAGCAGACTGTACAACATGAAAGTTGCTAGAAGTTACTATCTATCTATCTATCTATCTATAACATAAAGAGCACAAACACAGCTCTCTAATCCATGGGAAACAGTAAAATGGTCTTTTCCTCTATCTGGCTGTGGTTACCTTTGGAGAAACCCAATGTTTGTTCAACCACAACGTTAAACGTGGTAGTGCATCCATAATGGTATATGCAGCCCTCTTGTGGAGATCATTAGGTCAGATGATGTCTTGATGCTTTGTTGTACGACGCACAGGCTACATGAGGTTGATGCTGGTGCCAATATTTTCCCTTATTATGCTTATATATTTACACAGTTATATATTTAGTTTTCCTGTCAATCAATTTTAAGAGTGATTTAATGATCACCTGACAGCAGCCTTCCTCCTCCTTCAACCGGAAAGAATCAGCGACATCTTTATCTCTTTTACAATTCAGTTCTGTTCTGCTAAATGGCTCCCTCATTTTGCACTGTTGTTCCTGCTGTTTTCAGGTCATCCTGCAACTCATTTTGAGTGAGTGCTGGCTTCTGTTTTATTCTCTCTTGTCCCTCATTTTGAGCAGAATAGTACTTCAGTGCCAGAATTCAGACTATTTATTTCAGATCTTTTATACGATCAGAGCCATAACCACATACTGAATAATGGGGAAGACCAAACAGAGGCGAAGATGGTGGCAGGGTTTCAAAAAGCCTATTCTGTATATTTTTAAAGTATTTTCACATTTTAAAAATAGTGATGTGGAACATTAATGGAAGCCTGGGATGAACTGAGTTAAACACATAATCACAAACATCATAACAATGTTAGTTTAATAATTTCTACTGACAGAGGAATTAAACCAGAGAAATCTATATTATTGCTCATAAGAAGTATACAGCTGTGGGTATATTATCACAGTATGTTTACTTTTTTTAAAAGAAATCACAAATATTTGCATTTCTAGATATTTGCATATGTTTATTACTAGATGAATCACATAACTAGAGCAAGCAAGTGAACTAACAACTTCATATGAAATGAATAATTAGCTAACGAAAAGCTAGTTAGGATTCAGGTTGGAAATTCAAGCTGAATTTAGTCAGATTTAGATGAATAATTAATGAAAGTGTGAATTCTTTTTTTCTACACTGTCGATTAAAAATATTGCATAAATAGGTGGTGAGCATTTCCTAGCATGCTGGCTAGCTAAATAACTCCTTAATAGCTAATGCTACTATAAAACTCAGTTTACATAATGGGTAATTCAAGTTAATAATTTATACCTCCTTTGATGTGACTGGTTCACTCAAAGGTTGACTCAACGTGGTGGCCATAATTTTATTACTAACTAAGATGACTGAAAATAAAATCATCCATCCAACATCTATGGAGGTTTAGAGGAAGCCTGGAGTTTAGAGGAATTTAGCTCCCATGCCACAGGCACTAGAGTAGCTGATCAAAACCAAGTGTGTGTTGAATTAGTGGTCATGTGACTTGGTGATTTGAGGATAAAGACATGCACGCCTCCTCCAATAAAAATAAGAATCATAGTGTAAAACAGTGGTTGGAAATGTATTCATATACTTTCAAATGTGTTGTGTATTAGTGACCTCTTATCATTTGAAAATTAATAACTACACCTCAAAACAGTCTTGGTAAGCAGACAGTAAAACAAAAAAAAATCAGCAATCCCTACATTACAGGCAGGTTATATTGCAGATTCTACGAGCAAAACATCACTGAATAACTCAAAATGAGCTTCACATCTCTCCTGAGGCCCCCCTCCACTCCTTCACCTCAGCTGCTGCCTGTGTGAAGGGTTTTTTTTTTTTTTTGGAGGGGTGGGAGGCTCTGGATTGAGCGTCACATGGTCTCCTCCAGCAAGCAGACACATGACCCCTGGCACGGCAGAGGATAAAGCCCACTTGAAAGACACCGAAAAGGAGATGGAGGGGTTGGGAAGGGGGGATTGTGGAGCAAACGTCCGGTTTCACAGACACTGAGGAATGCTGTCAGTCGGCACAGGAATGCAGAGGACTCGTTTTCCCCTGAGGACCCAAAACTCTCTTTCTTCCCCCAATTCCTCCATCTCCACATCCAAGATGAAACACACTCCCTCTCGCTGTCTGTCTCACCACCTGGAGAGCTGCACACCTCTACATCAACTGTGTATTGTAGCAAACCAATATGAAGTGCTATATATACCATACTATATAATAAGAGCTGCCTTATTTAGTGTCACCATCCATGTTATTGTCATATCTAATAAATTTGAAATGAAATACTTTCCAGTGGAACTTCACACAGGAGGTAATGGACAGAATGCTCTGCTCTGAATGTTTGAATGATGGCTGATCTGAGTGTGAGTGGTGTGTTAGGCTAGTTTCACCATTTCATACGTGCAGTGTGGTATAGTGTAGTTGTCATATCAGACCATGTTCAGAGATTTCACTAAAAAAGAAGGTAACTGAAGGGATAACATCACAATAAGTACACAAAAATAATCTGCCTGGCAAGAAAAAAAGACAGCAGTTCATTTGAACATGAAAGGATGCACGGTCACTCCTGGCAGCTAATTTCATCTAGATAAACCTGCTGCCTCACAGCTACAGGAATCGCAGTTTTATTCCTGGTTTCTTGGGTTTGTATCTGTGTGTCCTTCCTCCAAAAGTGCATGCAAGTGTATGCTCACCAGGAAGCAAGAATTGGCTATGCTACATTGCCCCTAAGTGTGAATGTATGTGCGCATGTTGCTCAGTGATGGAACAGTGTGCAGAGGGTATTCTTGCTCACTGTTCCCAGGATAGTCTCCGGATCCACCACAATGCTGACCAGGATGAAGTGGTTCCTGCTGATGAATAAATGAACAAATGATGAACCTAATCATGGAAGTGTGAGGCAACAAACAAGAGGCTTCTTGTTTCTGTAAAAAAAAAAAAAAGGTCTGTTAATTATTAAGGTCTGTTAATTAGTAAGTAGTAGTCATACTGGAATTTAGTCACACTGTTGTCTTTCCAAAAAAACAAAAAAAAACTAACTAGCTAACAAGACAACTGATGTTTGCTACAGTACCTCCAAAAATCACACCACATTTTGCTCCACCTTGGTCAAGAAAAGTGGTAGGAAAAACTATGGTGACATGGATCTGTCCAGTTCACCTTCAACCTCAAGCGGATGAATGTGTTTGGGTTTAATAACTGAAATGCAGGTGTATGCTCTGCAGGAAGCATGTAGATTTCCTTCTTGTAAAGTGAGTCACCCTGATGAGTTGATGCTGCATGGTGGTGCAGTGGCTAGTGTTCCTGCCTCACAGCTCCAGGCTTTCCCCAGTTTGATCATGAGCTCAGGTTACTGTCTGTATGGCATGTTCTCCCTGAGGGTGTGTAGGTTTCCTTGCAGTTCTCCAGTTTCCTCCAACCCCCCAAAGAAAATTCCAGTAGGTGGTTTAGTTAAGCTATTGCCCCAAGGAGTGAATGGGTGTGGTGTCCTGGAGCCCCTGGAGCCCCTGGGGCGAGTTCCCAGGATAGACTCTGGATCCACCACAACCATGACCAGGTTAAGCAGCTATTGAAAAAGAATTAATGAATGTAAATAAAGGCTTAAGTTCCTGCTTGAGTTAGCAGCTTAGTTTGGTGCTTGGTAACTTCCTGGGCATTGGTATTACAATGCTCAACATGAAGTTAAATGGTGCAGAAGAATAAGAGGGACAGATTTTGGATTTGTGTATATAGAAACTTGACAACCTGTGATCAGAGCACGGTTCTGTCTAACATTGGTTCTTGGGGAAAAGGTTGTATAGAAAAACCTACAACAGAACTACTTTTCTTTTCAAGTAGAACCTGTTCATATTCATAAAGCCTTTGCAAGAAATGATTCTTTCTGATTGTAAAAGTATTTGAAAAGTTTTCTCTTTTAAGATCAGTGGACAGTTAGAAGCACTGCCATTGTGGGTACCTCAGTAACAGTGGCCTCTGGCAAAGTCGTCCAGAATTTATTTACGGAGAAGTTGTTCCATGCCGTGCAGAGAGCAGCCTTGTCAGCTGATTAAAGGGCCTCATTGTGGAGCAAGAAGCACATGGAACTCGTTGTATAACCATGACTTCTGGTTTGGATGTGGTCTGGTGACTACTACCTCATCACGACATGTATACTGATGCAGGCAGTCACAAATGCACAGTGATAATGCTGACACTCCTGTCAGTCCTGTAAAGAGTCGTGTCAGCAATCTAAGGCCTGTGGTGATGCTTCATTCCTGAAATGATGGCAGCAGGAACAATAAGATCAGATTGTGTAAGGTTGAAGTTTAGGAGATATTCTGTGTACTGGAGTAAAAAGTATTTAGCGTTTTCACTGTGGGTTGGACAGGTCACACACTGTGGAAAGCTGTAAGCCTGACTCAGGACTTGAGATGACTTGGTACATTGTGGCTCTCTAGCCACGGTGGCTAGTTGTTTTCCAAATTTAGTATCCAGTCTGCAATTTTCACTTGACAAATCATCTCAAAAACCAAATGTCACTGGGGTAAATCCACGATTGGGCCCATTTCTTTCCCACTGAAGTTACATTCCCAAATATGTATGTAACAACCTGTGTGCATGTTTCAGATTAATAAAAACTACAGCACTTTAAAAACTGGTTTTGCTAGCCCCAGTCCACCATAAATACACTTTACCTTGAAATATAATGATTAAAATACTCCCAAAGTTATTATTTTTTCATTGATGTGTGAATACATTTAATATCTCTTGCTAGAAACATCCTTTTCTATGAGTCATCCATTAAAGTTATGAAAAATGTACATTTTCACTCACACCACAACAGTCACTCAACCCTGCTACCTGAATACATTCACCCCTGTGAAATATTTGGAATATTCCATAACAAAAAGTCACATGATCAACTGTAAGTTGCATCATCTGAATTTCCTGATGATCATGGGAAGAAGAAAAGTAATGATATTGTGATATTGACTGATGAGGTCAAACTGAAAGTACAGCCCTGTTGCCAAAAATGATCGCTCGAAGGTAAATTATTAACAGGTTTTGAAAAAACGTGTAAAAAACGATATAGTGTTGTTAGTGTTAGTGTAACAACACTAGTGTTAGTGTAGTGGGTTAACACATTTCTGAATGGTTAAATGCATGTTTTCTTAGATGAAAAATTATTTTTAAAAAAGTCTCCTTTTTTCAGAGTTACAAGAGCTAAATGGAAACAATTGTGGAATTATGTTAATCTAAGATTTCAATAACCGCAATTGGGCTAAATTATTTTGCTGTACATACTTCATCATTTCCATAATAACACCTACCATCTTGACAAAATGTTAGCTTGTTAGCTGTGTCTTTTCTGACCTACTATAAGTAGCTACATTTGTGCTAGCTAATCAATTGTAAGGTGAAGACATATATCTAGCAATGAGTGGAAGCATAGACATAACTTAAACTGAGTGAAGAAATGGTAAACTATGGAGTACAAACTCTTTTTTAGGATTAGCAGCACCAAAGTGGCTAGTAAAGCAGCTATCGGTATTAAATGCTAAATCTGACTCGATGGTGAGCGGGTGGACCGGGGTTCATTTTAAGCACTTGTATGACTGTTTTAGAGTTTGATACATTAATGTCACAAACAAAAATTTTAAAAAAGTGCTATGAAAGTTTGTATTTTCTTGTAGCAAAAGGACTTTGTTAGCTTTAGCACTTGGACGAATGCACCAACTATTGTTATAATAACAGAAAATTTACTTTGTTTACTGTATATAAAAAAAAAAAAAATAAAAAAAAAAAAAAGGGGGGGGCGGGGGGCAATGTTATAAGAGAACTAAACATGTAGAAATAAGCATAACCAGTATTCCTGTCTGCTCAGAATCAAATAAACCCATTTGCTACCACAGGAGCATTAGCGAAGCCCTCGCTAAGCTATGTTTCTGTAAACACTAAGATAAGATCCTAGTAATTCCTGTTACTGTGTTGAGTATTTGTTTAATGATGTACATTTTATTTCAGCAGACCCACTGAGAACAAGCCACTGTTGTGTGATCTGGCTCACTTGAATTTCTGCCTACACACACACACACACACACACACACCACCTCTGACATCTCTTTGTCCAGTTAGCGTGCTCACGCAAAGCCGGTGCTTGTAGGCCTGCCCAGAGGATTTTTTTTTTTGTCGGATAAGCTGTTTCCGGTCTGGTGGATTACAATGTCATCTGACACACACACACACACACACACACACACACACTGATGCAGTTCTTTCCACCAATATTTGAATAAGGTGGATCAGAGAGTCAACTTAGTGTTCGTTTTGTGCTTATTTACATTTAATCATGTGGCACTTGAATGGAATTAATAGATAATTGGATAACTATGAGGGGCAAAAAAGCATAATAGTAATAACATAAAATAAAGGTGTGTGTAATTCTGACAATCTACTCAGCAAAATAGTAAAGATTCAAGATGATCATATTTGAAATACTTTGCAAAACAAGTGCATTCTTAACAGAAAGCAATGTGTGTGTGTGTGTGTGTGTGTGTGTGTGTGTGTGTATACACGTGTTTTGTTATGAAGTTATGGCACCATCTGGTGGATGATGGATGAACTGCTGCACATTGAACCCTGAGGAAGACAAAATAAAGCACCTGCATCCTTCACAGGTGTATTACCTGCTAGTTTATAGCACTTTACCCTTATCAAAGTTACACATAAGACACAGAATGCAATAAAGCCTTGTAATAATCTTACTAAGAATAATTCAATGCTCTGTGTTTTGCTATTTCTGCTGAAGTACGAAAAGCTAATGCTAAATCAACACTTCTGCTCTAAGCTATTTGATAAATGATAAATACTGCATATAACATTATGTATTATTATAATATCATTACTGCATATAATATTATTATAACCACAGTGCTGTTGAGTTCTCTGTTCTGATTGGTCAGAAAGTGTTGATTAATTTTCTCTGACCGGTAGCTCCGACAGCAGTTTTAATCATTCTTTACAGTTTCTACTGTAACAACTCACACAGGGACTTGTATGATGGACACATAAACTGTGTGTCTTTTTTGGAATGGTGAAGTTTTCCGTGAAGAGACGTTTATTCCATATCTTTGGAAGGAGTCTCCAGTGTCAATAACGTAAAGCTGTTCCTTTACATTATCCCCTATGGGAAAGTCTTCAGGATGGAGGGCTTTGTGGATTTTTTCTTCATTTTTTTGGTTTTATTAACTTCAAGAGAGGCTGGTGAGGGAACAATGGTGTGAAGTGTCATCCTTCAATTAATAGAAGAGTGGAAATCTTTAGGGTGGTAACAGTAACTCCACATCATAAAGCTGTGTTGTTGGTTAATTTCCTATAACAACAAGCCTCTTTACTTAATGCACACATCAGGAATACTATTCCTCTTTTATCTGTCATGAAATCATAAAGGCAGAGGTTTTAAACCTTCATACTGTTTACTTTTCCAGTCCTTCAGGTGTACATTGCTATTCTGTACAAGCTCACCTATAAATCTGACTTACTGTATCTTTCTGTTACATGATCAGCCTAAAATAAAGACAAAATCAGTTAAGAACATTGTGATTACAAAAGCTTTAGGGATCTAGGACTATGTAAACAACATGACCCAACCCACACAATCAGTTTTTCTGTTTTTGGCATTAAAACAGACAAAGATCTTGTCTTTAACTTAAAAGAGCAATTGTGGGTTGATGGAAAGTGGAGAATAAATCTACCAATCTAAAACTGGGATCTTGTGCAGGAAGCCATTTAGAATATTTAGAGTCAGAATAATGAACAGATTTCGGACATAAATCCACTTTCAACAACTTTTATTTAAAATATTTGCTTCACTTATCCAAGAAAATTTACATCACATCACAATCTCCAAATAGTGTCGCAATCACAGTCGCTCTTTTCCTTTTTTTGTTTACCAAATATTTTATAATATTTAAATCATATACTTATAATATAAAATATTGTAGGCATCATTTGTTTATGCATATAACTAAAAAAATAGCTGGGTTAGGACTTCAGAAAAATTGTTTTAGGAACAGTATCTAGAGCAAATAACAACCGAACAACTGTCAATGCAGGGATATTCCACTGTTGGTCAACTTAACCTCCTAACCACTGCACCTGTAGTGCTCGTGTGATTCCCACAGATGAAAATGGACACATTTCCCTTTCCTGAGAAAAGAACAGAAACTCAAAACTCACTCACAAATCTCACTCACAGCTGTCAAAATTCTATAAAATATAAATGCGACTGTGTATCGCAAACTTACCATTTTCACACTCTGACTATAAAACAGACAAGATCTTACAAAGATTTCCATTTGTAGTTTTATTCAACCTTCAAACACTGGAGCAATACAGTAACAAGTGATTCTGATTACTTTACACATTCCCAAAGTTGGAGGTGTATCCCGGGAACACTAGACGTGAGGCAGGAATACACCCTCGACGGGACAGCAGTGAGTCACAGGGCACAACTCACACTTCATTCACACTTGGGGCAATTTATCTTTAGCCAATCCACCTACCTGCATGATTTTAGGAGCTGGAATGAAAACTGGAGAACCCTGAAGAAAACCACACACACAAGTGGAGAAGGTGGGAAACTCCACACAGACAGTATTCCGAGGAACAATGTCCAAATCCTTGTTCATGAAGATTACACACACACTACAGAAGCAGTGTATAGAGATTAGTATGAGTAGTTATTTACTACTGCTCAAGTACCACATCTCACACTTTAACACTGAGATGCTGAATCACGAACAAACACTTGTGTTATGAATACTTTAAAATTCATACTAATCGGTCGTATTAACACTTCAGCAGTGGAACACTGATATAAATGAGGAAACGGACAGAAAAGGCAGAGACTGTATGAGAGACATCAACAGGAAATGCAGTCTGTATACCTGTTAAGTGCTTGTGGTTTGTCAGGAAGTGCTGTCTCAGTTCACAAGACTGCCTGATGTTTGTGTGAAACTGTTATGATGCACTGTGACACACAACCTTAGTGTAAATGATGACAGTAGTGGATTTCACTGTCACAATCTTTATCTTATCTGATTATACAGTAATGCTGTCACAGACACAATCATGTACACACACACACACACAACAAACCCATAACCCGTTTCTCAGTAAATCAAAGTAAATCAACACAGCAGCAGCAGCAGGGGGGAGATCAGCTGCTCAAGCGTCTCTCCTCTTAATGATCAGTGGACCCACATTGTCTCCGGTCTCCTCGTTGTGTTTGGTGTGAGCGCCATCGCAGTAGGGGAACTGTCAAGAAATCACAAAAACACTGTTACAGAACCAAAGCTCTACTAAACATTATAGTGGCTCTGTTTGCTGCTTGTATATTTGTCACATTAAAGGAAAAAATATATTACAAAATATTCAAACAAAAGTCTGTCTTTTTTAAATAAATGTGTAGATGTTAATAGATGGAAATGCATTTTAACGAATATTTTGAAGACGTTTACAATGAGACAGCTGTCTGATCATACACCATGATGCTGTAACGTCCCTAATGGCAATGCAATGTGAGTAAAATGAAACCCACACTGAACAACCCGAATAACACCTGCTTGCGGTCGTTAACTTGTATTTAAAAAAAAAAAAAACCTCAATATTCATGAACAAGCTGTAAGCTGTCATTTAATTTATGCTAACTTATTTTTAGTCAAAGTTTTAACAAACAGGTGACATTTAAACAAATATTAATAAAGATATGTGTTAACTTTGTTAACATTACTGATGGGTTATTAATGTTGAAGTCACGGTTTGTTAATGTTTACTAACACAGTAAATAATGATTGTTAAGTATCCTTAATGCAAAATGTTAACTATTTAGTTATTACGTGAATTATCTGTCTACTTAGACAGTTAGCTTGCTAAATCTAACTAGTACAACCTACCTAGCTAGTGTAACACAACAAACTTTGTATGGTTTCAGTTTAATAATTATCCTTAGTTATTATTTTAAATGAGGAGCTTTTTAGAAGGGAAGTAAAAGCTACTCAGCTGAAAAATGTGGTACAAATGTTATGTTAAATAAAAAATGTTGACCAAGCCTACATGGCAGCCTCTTTCTATATGACGTTCATATTCCTCATATAAACATCTCAGTACTGTTTCCAGTCCTGACTCCTCCTTCACGCTGTAATACGCACAATGCTTCCCCCCATGCACACCCACCTTCTTGGACCTCCAGCAGCGGCAGTAGACAGCCTTCTTGCTGATGTCCTCGATGTCGAAGCTGTGCACCACCTTGGCGCTGTCCTTGTTGATCTCCAGGTTCACCTTTCCTTTGGAGTCGCTCCGGCTGCTGAAGTACCTGGTGAGCAGGTATGTTCCTACAGCCGCGGCCACTGCAACAGGAACCGCGATGGTCAGGTGATCTGCAAACGTACACACCGGGAGGCCTCTCATATCCATGCAAGAAGCCAAGCATAAACTACCAAAGCTACTATCTATTACATACATATCGTGTTGATATGAAATGTATGAAAAGAGCAGGTCCAGTGTCCAAAGAGAGGGACAGTGTCTGATCATGTAACGACTCAAGGAAAACTCAGTCCAATATAATGTTCATGTACATAGTTCACATGTCTCAGTTTATTGGCTTTAGGCAAAAATATGCAATATTTTTTGTTCACTGTTAATATTTACTGATCTGTGAATAACAAATATACGTCCAGTCTATCAATTGTACACTGAATCACCTACACACACACAAACAGATACAAATTACTTGAAACCATGTTATAATGAGGCCTTCTCCTGATTAAAGCATGAAAGAAGCAAACCTGTATAATAGTACACTATCAACACTAAACACTCCTATGTACAGTTGCCAGCCTTCAAGGAATTGGCTGAGTGCTTTCAGAGTTACAAAAAAACATCTTTGTAGTGTTTTGGGTTTAAATAAAAAAAAAAAAAAGAGCAGACCCTTTATGACTCTGCTTTGACAATCTTATGACTTCAACTATATAAAAACAATCCCAGATATCATTAAAACTCTGATAATAATAAGGGTTTGAATGCAGATAAACAGCTATATGTGTAATGGCAGTTAACAGTTAATGGCAGACAACCTTGTTAAAGCAAACCAGCTTACCCTAACTAACACATACTGAAACAAATCAAACATGACAACTGCTAAACCTTAAATAACCAAACAAAAACAAAAAATTAGCCGAAACTAAATCTATCCTTGTTAAACCAAACACTAAAAAGAAACCTAAAATAACCAAAATTAAACCTAGCACAATTAAACCAAATCCAAAAATAAAACAAACCTAAACTTATTCTAATCTAATCTAACCTAATTAAAACTACAACTATTGTCAATCAACCAAACCCAAACAAAATCAAAACCTGACAAATCCTAAACCAAAACTCTTAACCAAAACTAAACCTAATCTAAATGTAAACTCAAAAAAGGTCAACTTAAACCTATCCAAAAGCTAATGTAATCTAAACATAAAAAGCTAAATCTAAGCCTAATTAAAACTAAACCCCACCCTCTCCACACCTCATCAAACCAAGACCTTATCGAACCTCTCCAAACCGAACCACACTCACCTGCAGGCCCACACAAACTAGCAAATATGTACCGCAAAACATGCCTGTGTCCAGCTGGACTTATAAACACAGCAAAAGTTAATACAACGCCGTAATGGTCAATTTAACACAGGGGACTTTACTGTGGGCTGTATTTATTATGATCATGGGTCATAAGTCTGAATAAATCAGCGGGAGAGCAGGAGTGAAAGCAGCTCAACTTAAATGAGTTTAAAAGGCTGCGTGGAATCTGTGTTTTTCTTCTGCAGTCTGGTAAAATGAATAACTGACTGTTAGGTGCCTACTTCCTGAGTGGGGTTGTTATGGTTTCACGGGTACTCATGGTATATGATCAGACAGATAACTCACCACTGACTTCACCAAAATACTGCTTACAGTGCATTTCCTTAAATTGCCTTCTACCCATATATATATATATATTTTTTTTTTTTCAGTTCCTTACACCACTGCTTCTCTAACACTGCCATGCTAGTTAGATTTTGTTTTCTCTCAGGCACTCTGTCTTTCAGCTTATAACAACAATGTGATAAATACTGACAACATAAGAGATTTTAATGAAGTGAAATTGTCAAACATATCTCTCTAAGAACAAGGAACAATTATTGTGTGGTTGGTTAAAAACTGCCCTTTATTTATTTATTTATTTATTTTTTTACCAATGCTGAAAATTTTAAGTAAAAAAAGATTAAATAGGCCTAAAATGATGTGCAAAATCAAATACTTTACAAACACTGGGCCTTATTTATCAAGCTGGATACAAATAGATTAATTCGTAAATCATTTGTATGAGCACTTACAAAAGAAATTTTTCATGAAAATCCCATAAATTGAAAAAATGTTCATATCCTACTTGTGTGTAAATTTATGCATAAGAAGACTAATCTAATGTAAATCTCAACTGATCAGCTTAAAAACCTAATTTGTGAGGAGTTACTGCACTTTTATGTACGGATTACGCTGTCAAGTTTAAATATCATGTGTATTTTAGTTACACACAGACATTTAATGAAAGTTTTTTTAAACCCAGCATTTACTAAAGAAAGATGAAGTATGAAAAAAGAAACAAAAAGAGCAAGCCAACATAAATCCATAAATTAAGACAAATGTGCCATAAACGCCCTAGTGCACTGTGTGCCAAAGTCGACTTCCTATAACACATTCTTTTCAAACACAGCCTTCGAGGCTACTGGCATAGACGTGAGTCAAAATAACTTCCACTTCTCCCTCTGAGAAAGTCTTTTTGTTCCGTTTACTTGTCATTTTAGCACTGTGAGCTTTGCCTTTTATGGAGTTTTGTGGGCTTCACCAAATGCAAATCAGCTATGCCAATTTACAGACATTTTGCTGGCATTCTTCAACATGCACACACAAGTAGGAAGAAAAGTTTCTGAAACTTTCGTAAATTGGCAGAAAATTTTAGTTCGGTTTGGTTTATGCAAACATTTACACACAGCTTTAATAAAAGATTGATAAATGAGGCCCAGGGTTATTGGGAATGATAACTAGATGGTGATTTGTTTGCATTGGTCTGCTGGAACTACGCATCGTTCTTCTTCAGGGTCTGCTGTATTAGAACTCATTTTTTCTCTGTGGGCAAATGGGATGACTTGGCCTGTTTTTATCCGAATATGCTGCAGTAACAAGTTCCCAAAAAACTAGCAAGTGGGCTACCTGGGGAAAAAAATTGAATACGTCAGCTGTAGAGATTGTTTCGTGTGAAAATCGCAGGAGATCAGCAGCTTCTGAAATACTCAAACGACCACTAACAACCATGTTGCAGTCGCTGAGATCACATTTTCCCTTCATTCTGATGTCTGATGTGAACATTACCTGTAGCTCTTTTCCTGCATCTGCATGATTTTATGCAGTGGTCTGCTGCCACATGATTGGTTGATTGGATTATTGCATGAATGTTTAGGTGTACAGGTGTGTGTGCAAGGAGACTTGTACAAAGATTTTATAAGAATTTTTTTCATTAATATTCACCACCAGCTATTTAAATGGTGCATGAATACCATGAAATATGTTTAGTTGTGAGAAAAGAAAGCAAAAGAGTTACTAAATCTTATTCAAATAGAGATATAAAGAGATGTCAGAGGGGTAAATGAGTATCAGGAAACGTTAGTTAATATCCTAAAGGCTGCTAGCAGACAGGGGAGCATGTTGTTGCCTGAGTACTCTGATACATTATTAAATATTATGGCTGCTTATGAAATACCCTGCTAGTCTGCTGTTTGGCTAACACGCTCTGAGCTGAGACACGGGTACACTAAAGCAAAGGAGGACTCACTTTTAGAGAGTCGCAGTCCAGAGGTGAACGCCGGTTTGCTTAATCCTGAAGCTGTGGCTTGAAGCGACATTTTGTTTTCACAGATTTCTGCACACCGCTTCACTGCAAGGTCGCGCGACTTCCTCCTTCCTGATAGAATGTAAACTCGAGTGCTTGAACGTCACCGCCGAGCTGACCAATCATAATCACATAAAGCTCGAGCTGGCTTACTAGCGTCATCGCCCCGCTATCCAATCAGCTCACAGCTTGGACGCTTTCTGTATTTGAATAGAAGGTATGGGCGGGGCTTACTGCAACTGAGGTGAATTTTCCAGTTTGACTTGACCTGTGTAGTTCTCAGACACTTCAGCTGTAGTAACTTATATTATTTATTATAAATCATAGCGCAGTTAAATTATCAAATCTGAAAGTGTTGATTAATTTTCTTTAACAGCAGCTTTTACAGTAGTTTATCATTAATGCACCCATACATTATTGTTTCTATAGTAACAACAATTCATTCACAGGGACAAAAAATGTTGCTATGGTGGTTATGTTTATTTCTGTAAGGAGTCTCCAGTGTTAGAGCTTTGTAAACAGTCAGTGAGTTTTCCACCACAGTAAAGTCTTCGGGACATGATGTGCTTACTCAGACTGCCTAAAGACTGCACTTGCTCTAAACAGTTTACACTCAAATCCCAGTCACTTTTTAAAGTTAAAACTATAATTAAATAAAAAATGACCCTGATGCTTGTACTCAAGATCATTTCGACAATATATATTTATACCTCTATAGTATACAGCTGTGGACAAGTAATGATTTATCATCTCACTATCCGGTGTCACGCAGGGGTTCCCTCTTCATTCTGGTTCCGCTCAACATTTCCTCATGTCCAACATTTCCTCATGTCCAGGTGTGACAGTGGCAAGGAGCTTTTCCTTGCCACTGTCTCACCTGGAATGTTCATTAGAGATGAATCTATGTATGGATTTCTGTAAAGCTGTTTTGTGACAATGTCCACTGAACAAGCTCCATTTTTGTGTTATTAACCTCAAAAGAGAGGAAAAAAAAAAAGAGGCTGGTGAGTGAAAGACTGTTCATAACTGCAATACTGAAAGTGATAGGAGGAAATAACTTGTCTCGTGGACATTCCACAACATTAAATGTAACCATAAACAGTTTAATAAATAAATAAATAAAAATGCTTGACATTGTTCATTAATAACTTAACTCTTTGGCAAACCACTGTGGCACAAGAGTAATAAAACTCTTTGGGAAGTGCTGTTACAAGAGCACCAGTGTGGATTATTTTCCTATAACAGCACCTCCTGAATTGGTTTATTCCTAATATAACACAAAAGCTCTGACTGTAGTTCATTAGCATTCCTATAGAAAGATCTTAACATAAAAGGATTCAAAAATGTGTGCTATTAGGTTTTTCTGTAAGGCAATTGGAAGGAGTCTCCAGTGTCAGTGCTTTGTAACACTGAGATAAAGTCTTCAGGACAGAGAGATTGCAATTTCCCAGCAACATGACACTTTTTTTATATTATTAACTTTTATATTATTAACGTCTGGTAAGGGAACGACTGTTTATAATTGTTATAACGCAAGTTATAATATGTTATAATCTGTGTTGCAGATGTTTCACGATATTAAATGCAACTATAAACTGTGTAAAAGTTGGCTTACAACATACTGTACTTTAAAAAAACTTGAAAATTGTAATTGTTGGCAAATTGCTATGGTACAAGAGGAACAAAACACACTTCAGGATGTGCAGTTATTGGAAAATAATCAACTTTGGAATCCAACAACAGCATGTCCAAGTGTTCTATTCCTTAATTTGAAAAAAAAAATAAATAAATAAAAATAAATAAAAAAAAAAAAAAAATCACCTATACAAATTTAAAGTAAGATTAGCGGTCCTTGCATGGAAGTCTGTATCTCTGTGCCATTAACTGGATCTGGAACAAAAAGTTTTGCTTCTTGAGCATAAGAACTAATTTTTGACTGTAACTCTTTTTTTAATGCAGTGTAAAAACCTCAACCACAACCCAGGATCAGACTTTAGTAATCATTTTATTACACAGTTTTAATCAACACACAAAGCTCAAAGAGCCTTTCAGGAAATTAAATATACAGAAGTTTGTCTGTGAGGAGTTTGTGTCCTCTCACCCAGGGACCCAATCAAGTCTGTCTCAGCCATGTTAGCATCTAATTCATCAAGAGCAAGGGGGGAAATAATGCAGCTAAAAATGGAACTAAGAGTTACAAGGGGGTCATAGGGGGGAAAAAAAAAAAAAATCCTAAACACGTGCTTATCTAAGACTGTTTTTAAATAACCGGTCCAAAATCCTCCAGAAGTGTGAATGAATGTGAAGTTGCTCGTGGCTAAGGGAAGGGGTAGAGACAGTCTTGGTTATGGCAAATGGAGAAAAAAAACAAAAAAAAAAAACCAAAAACAAAAAATATATTCATAGTATTCAAGTCCTTTAGAATGATTCACAAGAGAGGACCCAAAAGATCTGACATTGTTCCATTAATAACCTGCTATGATTCTAAAAGAACTCCTTATAGATTTTATACAAAAAGATAGCCAGCATATACCCCTCCCCTCCTCTGCCAAATGGAAAACACAAAACAAAAAAAAGAAACCCTTTTTTCCTGATCCAATATACAGTCTGAAACCCAGGAAATGGAAATAAATGGGGAAAAAAGTAAATCTCCACTACATCACAAAATGGAAAAGAGAATGGCCCTCCCTCCCCAGTGTTTAAAAACAAGGAATGCTTTTTTTTTTCTTTTTTTTTTTTTCCAAGCCGTGGACATTTTCAACTGCAAAAAAACTGAATCTGGCTGACCCTAAGCAGCAGGCAAGTCACCACAGCAACGGAGACGCTAAAGCAGAGATGCCGAGCGCAGGGTGTTCGAGAAGATGATGGTGGGATAGTTGAGGACAAATAAGCTGGAGTTGGACTGAAAGTCTGAAAGTATGTACACCAATGCTATGAGGGGGTGGGGGTAGAGGGAGAGGAATGGGGCAGGTGCTCTGGTGAGGGGAAGTGTGGCTTAAAGAAAGCACTCCAATGGAAACCAACAAGATCTGTTTTTTTTTTTTTTCTTAATCTTTTTTTTTTTTTTTTTTTATCTCTTAAACTTTCAAATCTCCCCTAACCTTAAGACGGAGAGGTGTAAATTTTTTTTTCTTTCCCGCCATGATTAGAACTCCAAAACTACATTGCATACTTTTGTGTCCATTCCCGAGCTATTCTGTTGTACCTGAAAGAGAGACAGAGAAGAAAACGAAACAAGCATTAAAATCAAACCCACGCATACAGGAACACATGAATTCATCATTTCCTCATGACTGTCACAACGGCTTCATATACTTCAGCTGTGTTTTAAACTACAGGACACTCGGGTCATGTGCCAGCCATTTCACAAGCAGACAGGTTCTCTTTTCTGATAGTGCAAAAAAAAAAAAAAAAACAAGCGAAAGTTAAAGAGCGGAGAACAACAATCTGCTAGACAAACAGCAGGAGAGTGCGCGATAAAACGTCGACAGTGAGTCACTGTACTGGTGGCATTCTCAAGTCTTAAGATCACAGTGTGCACAGGAAAGAGAGACTCGAGGTTTTGCCTAGACACATACACTGATGCATATCAGTCACTGTCCTGTGCAGGCACATCTTTATGTATTCGAATTTGCACACGATTAAATTCCACCATGATGAGGAAAAGTAATTTATCCATTTAAACCTGCCCTCTAGATAAAATATACATTTTTGAAGTCAACCAGTCGAATGGATGTCTGACTACTCGACTAAATGATCTCAGAGAAGCTGTGTATAATTCTCCATAATTAGTATGCTGTGTTTCTCAGTCAGTGCCCTAATAACCAACACAAACAGGCCTATTTATCAATTTAAGTACAATCAATGTTTACTGCACCGAAAGCCTCGTCCTCACAAAAAGTCTGACTGTGATGGATTATGTGCAATAACTGGAACATCGCTCACAGCACACAAAGTCCTGCAGGAACTGCCGTAAGTTACAAGGACACTGCTTCCATGCTAGATGTGCTAGTGCTTAAAAATATATATAAATATAGGTTCATCATGAACAGCAGAAATGTCTTTGGCCTTTATGCAGATTCCCATTTTAAAGCAAGAATGCATTTCTATGCTTTATTAAATTGCAATATTATAAATTATACTGCATCACTGCTGAATTCTCATTTCCGATTGATCAAAAGGTGTTTTTTTTTTTTCCTTTTGTAATGCCGGCTGCGATTCAAATCACGTTTATATTAATGCACACATTCTAATACCTACACAGGGACTTGTAGGGTGAATGCACTGTAAATGGATTAAAACGTGTAACGATATTGTGGTTCTTTAACGTTTAAGGAAGGAGTCTCCAGTGTCAGAGCTCGTAAACTGTTTTGGTATAAGAGGAATGATGCACTTCGTGAAGTGTTATAGGAAAATAATCGACTTTGGGGTGGTAACAGTAACTCGGCACTGCGTCAGGCCATACTGCACCACCGCATCTTTAATTATTTCAATATAACAGCGCACCACAAAGTGTTTGATTTGTTAGTATATAGAATGAATGTCTACTGAATTCACGTTCAATTAATTACTGGAGCAAAGAGATCCAAGTGATTACTCTGAGCACTGATTCACACTAATGTATAGCGTTTCATACTGAGGATAACCACTGGATTAAAAATCTGGATCAATCATCTTTATCAGACATAACTCAAATTTAATTTCCATGTCAATTAACTTCTTTTGCTGGCAACAAAATCCTAGGATATAATGTAAAGTATTCAGAAGAGAGTTGATTTTTGCCTGTGAATTACCAAACCTACAGGAATAAAGCTACAGCATTATTTCCTACACAAACAAGCAGATAGAGGTAGAATTTAATTAGTTTAACGATTAACACAAGTATTTAGAGTTCATCCATTCACAATGGAACACAAAGTAATTTCATGTTCAGACAGAACAATTCTAGTTCATTACAAAGAAAAAAAAAAAAGACAGAAAAATTAAAAGACAGAAAAATTAAATAAAGACTTTTAGAAAGAGGTAATGTACTGAGAGACTCACTTTTCCCTGTCAGTCTTGTAGATGCGGGCGATCTCGGGTACTAAGGGGTCATCCGGATTGGGGTCACACAGCAGAGAGCAGATAGACAACAGGACTATGGGGGGAAAAAAAAACACAGGAAAATAAATATAAATCACACAACAGAATGATAAAGACCAAGCAAATCAGATATGGATTTATTTACATGAGGCCTTAAAGTTGTGCTCAGGTTCCTTTGAACTCTATTCTTCACTTAGCAATAATCTAGATCCATTTTTATTTAGCTGCCTCGAGTCTCAAGTTCAAGTCATTTCGAAAGCCCATGTGACCTTGCTGTATCAGTAAAACATAATTTTCCCCAATGCAAATAATAGTTCCTTTTGCATTCTGTATACTAGTTTCAGAAGGATTTCTAATTTTATTATCCTTACTGAGAGTGTGGATCTGCAAGACTTTAAATTCTTCTTCTAACTCAAAACTATTTGAAAAGTTATTATGTATGCCTCACCAAGGACAAAAGAGGGATTTTCAAGGGCATGTGCACAATCAAAAGTAGACAAAATACATTAAATGAAAGAAATCAGTGAGTTTTTCACATCTTTTGTTAGTTCAAAAGCATAAACTCACATTTTGGAGATCAAGATTTTTTTTTTATTATTATTTTTTTTTTAATAAGGTGTTACACTAATAAGGACGGGGCATTTCCAAGAAGGCACTGCCTACACTGTGCTTTTTTTTACTTCCTCGTGTCAGTTCTGAACTTTACCCCATATGCCAATCCTCATTCCATACAAGGAAACATTATTTACTCCAGAGCGGTAACAGATAAACATTTTGTACATGAAACACATCCTGAATTCCGGTTTTACCCAACAAAATTCCTAGACATGAGAGTCAGGAAGCGTAGTCTGTGAATAAGAGCAAGCTTTTTCAAGACTATTCACACTTAAAGGTGTGTTTTAAATCCAGGGTTCTCAAAGCGGGGTCCAAGGGGCCCATGAAGTATAGCTAGAGGTTACTTTTTTTTTTTTTTTTTTTTTTTTAAAACACTGGTGGAAATCACAACAATGATAATGATGTGTTATCAGTTGTTATGTCTATAAATAGTGTCAACTGGACTAATGTGATTGGACAAGTGGTGTTCCAAGAATGCTGATATTTAGTATAACAGCACTGGGACATTTCACTGTGTGCATCACTCCGCTCGTCTGTGTTCACCACATAAAACTCAAATTCTAACACTAGTTCATTACACTGAATACCTTTCCTACGCTTACTGTCATTCATTCAGTCAGTCAGTCAGCGCATCACCATGGCAACATGCAGGCAATACTCCGTCCAGCTGTAGCGTCTTTAAAAAAATATTTTTGTTGACTGAGCAAAAGTAAGCAAAAAAATTTGTTGTGTTGTCTCTGAAATGCGAGTTACTTGATATATTTATACCACAGCGCAGTTGAATTCTTGAATCTGATTGGTCAGAATGTGTGTATTATCGTTCTCTAACTGCACGGCTCAGACAGCAGTCCCAGCTGTGATATGAACGATAGGTTAAAATTAATGCACTCGTTCTAATAGGTTCTTGTTTCTAAAGTAACAGCTCATACTCAGGCACTTGTGTGGACGCTCCATATAGTCCAAGACTAATAATAAACACTTTTATTTAAAAAATTAAAAAATAAATTAAATAAATCTGTTGTGGTTTAACAAAGAAAAATGTGTAATTGTTGATGTGGTGAAGTTTTTCATTAGAAGACATTACATTGAACATTTATGGAAAGTCTCAAGTGTCGGCGCTTTGAAACGGTCACAGGGTTTTGTGAAGTTTATCAGCCTAGGAATGTCTTTAAGATGGAGAAGTTCATGCTTTCTAGTTTCTTGGTAAAAGGACAAAGTGCAGTTTTTGCATGTGAGACAGAAAGAGAGAGAGAGAGAGTGGTTGGTGAAGGAATGACTGTTTGCCGCGGCTATAACATAAGCGATAACAGGAACCAACTCATCTCATTAAAATTAAACCTAACTATAAACCATACAAATTCGCAGCGTGAATAAATTCAACACTGTAATCACTGGCAAATCGCTGTGGTGTAAGCAGAACAACACTCCTGACCATGCTGTTGTGCTGACATAAGGCACTCCACTTTGTGTCATGTCGCATCACACCACCATGTCCGTTGGTCCGTTGTGTTATTCTTACTTAATTTCTGATTACTAGAACAGTTGTATGAAAGCAGTATCACACTCGCAGCATGCTGTTGTACTGAATATCAGCACGGCTATGATTATCTGTGGCACTTGTTCCGTGCTGATATTCAGTAAAACTGCACTCTTGCTCGTGCTGATATTACTTTATTGAATAAAAATTTGATTCTGTTCTATTAGTGGAAATTGAGGGAACTGTTACTGTACATGCTTAAATAATGGAGTCAGTGCCGATTTAGTCAGTGAATTAAATATATAAATAAGACACTTAAAACTGGTACCAGACCACGATCAGTTTTGTGGTCATTTACTGACTAATGCTAATGTGTGGGTGTGTGTATACCTTTGGAGATGGTGAGTGCAGGAGACCACTGAGACCGTAGAATATCCAGACAGATGCTGCCATTGCTGTTGATATTTGGGTGATAAATTCTTGTGGTGAATGCAACCTGAGGGGGGAAAAATATAAAAAAAGAAAAGACACACACAAGATTAGTAAAATGAATAAAACACATTACATTCACTGCACCATTCATAATCTATCATTATCTAACAATCTACCATAATACATCATAATCATAATCTAACGTTTTAATCTATGGCTACATGATGTACATTAAAGAAAGCTGCCTGTTGTGACGCATGCATGTTGTTTTTCCTGAAATGGAAAGTCAAACGTAGTGTCACGTTCATTTGTTACTGTTATAAAGCAACTCATTTGAATGATGACATGTTGAAAACCACTTCCTCATATTGGCATCACAGAGGCTACTCAGCAGCTCCCTACACAACGCACAGGAGCACTTTTCAGAAGGAAAGAAACTGACCTTTGGCGGTTTGAAGGGGTAATCTGTGGGGAAGTGAATGGTCAAGAAGAACACGCCACCCTGATAAGGACTGTCATTCTGTAGCAAGACAAAAAAAAGGGAAAATATTTTGATAAGTAACGGATCACAGTTGTGCAATAAGAGAATCCTGTAATGCAGAGAGGGGAAAGAAAAAAAAAAAAAAAAAAAAACACTTACTGGTCCCATTATTGTGGCCTGCCAGTGAAACACTGCAAGACACAAATGACAAGAATGTGAATTTAAATGTGATTCCAAAGAACCAACATGTTTATTCAAACAATTTTCTTTTATAATTAACAAGTCAGTATATGCAAAAACTTCAACTAAGACAGAACCGAGTGCTGTGTCCAAACTTGAATGCTAAGGATCTGTCAGAAAACTAAGAAAATCAATCATATCATTCATACTTTTACCCATTTAATGAGAAAATAGGATGATGTAACACGTTAAGGGACAGAATCCATAATGCTAATCTGTGATGAGTTGATTATTAAATCAAACGCAGTCAGAGAAAAGATCCAGAACAGGACAAAGCTTGCAACATTGTAGGATATCAGGATATTACGCTGAATCATGTCCAACAGGGGTGGGAAGCCACGCCTGCCTCATGATTAATGCTCATGATTAATGCTCATGATTAATGCTGCCTTATGATTCGATTCTTAAACGATTCCTGATTCATCCAGATTTACACAAGCATTTGTGCCGTGTCCATGAAGAAACACCGAAGTGCGATGAGTGCGGCTCCAAAGTGTGTAGAAAGAAAAGAAAAAAAAAAAACAAAAAAAAAAACACGTAAGCTCTGGTTTTCTGCAACCAAGATCCTTAGCAATAAATACTACAAAAGTATCAACCTTTTTTTAATCAATCCTTTTTGCTCTAACTGCTGGGTGCCATCTCTGATACGACTTTGGACATGTACGCCATTTTTCCCCCTGCTAATCCTAACCCCGTGAGGAAAACGCCCGACGTGATTTCTCATACTGGTTGTGTTTAATCTTGGCACAACAGGTCTCAAACTGCGAAGGTCTTGTCCAGCTTGCCTCTTCTCTGACGACATCTCTCCCTCTCTCGCATGCTGAGCATGAACACGACCTCCAGAAGCTTCCAGAAGTGGATGAATTTTAGTTTGCTGAGAATTTCTAGTTTTTCAAGATTAGATCTCTAATCGTTAAGTAGGCGGGTTTGATATTTAAAATTTTTTTTTTGCACCCACCTCCCATTCCCACCCATGATCCCGAAGCTCCGCCCCCAGGACATACAGTGGCCTGTCAAGTTGAGTGTCTATAAAATAAATGATCCAATCACAAACAAGCATTCTGGACCTGAAATCCATTTACTGAATGTAATTTCTCAGCCAGTTAGTACACTCTAGTACTATCAGACCATGGCTTAAACCATTATTTCTGATCATGTTTTATATATCTTTCAGGCTATTCGAACAAGTACATACGTAAAAAAAAAAAAAAAAAAAAAATCAACTAATGCACCTTTAAGTTTCTTGCATTGCTGCTTTCCAGAAAGCATCGCACACGATTATTTCTCCCACCGCTACCCCAATGCCCAATGACAATACAGGGCCTACAAGTATCAGATCAGGGCACAATGCTTGGAAAACTCTTCCTTGTTGTAGTTTAAAACAAGTGCTAAGCTCTTACAGATAGTGTATACATCATACAACCAAGAGTTAGAGCACACAGGATGGTTAAGATGTACATTACGCATTACTCCTCCGCAGAGCTGAATGAAAGCTTACACTTGACAGATGAAAAGCTGAGATAAAAGACAGCTATGAAGAGCACCGTTGATGGATCAGCGATCGATACACCGCCTGTTTAGAGCGCGTACTAGTAACAACAGGTCTATTTAGTGGCAGAGCAGAAGTCTTAACACATACAAGACGAGGTTGGAACTCCAGGAACAAACTCTCTTTATATCTTTAATATTCACTATTTCATTTTTGTTTTTAAATTTCCTTTTTTTTTTTTTTTTTTTTTTTTTTAAATTTAACATTTACTACCAGCACACTTCACTCACATTTAAGTTTAAGTTAATTGACCGGTACTTACTGTCATCCCCTACTGGTCCTGCTGAGCACTGGGCAGGGGGGTCACGGCCCAAATCGTGCAGCTCCTTCAACACACACACACACACACACTTAATTTATAGCTCATACATATTGCGGAGAGAGATACAGCAAAGATACTACGATACGAAAAAACAAAAACAAAAAACCCAAAGTCCAGAGATACCATGAACTTAATATTAGTAAAAAAGTTAATATTAAATTTTCACATTTAATCTAAATGTCTCAGAGTTGAAGTAACACATCACAATAACAATAGTCATATTGTTTACTTTTAACTTAAAACCTTCTCAATCTGTTCAAGGAGCAACTACAAGATTTAAAAAAACACAACAGTATCTGACATTCATCACACCAATATAAACCGGATTACACCACTTTGGATTTTTTGATTATGACATTACTGCACACTTTACTCTTCACCTGTATGCTTTAGATGTGCTTTAGATGTGCTAATGGACCTCAGGTCATGGCCAATGATACTTCCCGTTTTCTCTGTATTTATTTATCCCCATGACTTTGTTTTGAACGGTGCTGTGTAACCGAGTTCACTCAATGTACATAAAAACAAGGCCTCAGGTGTTTCACTTCTGCCAAATCTTATAAATATATATATACACAAGCCTGTTCAAGCTCAATGGGCATGCAGTGATTATTATCTTGAAATAACAACTCCAGCATGGAAATATCAACTTTACATTTAGAGACCTAAACTGTTGACTACGTTCAGACTTCAGTTTGTTTTTTTTTTGTTTTTTTTTTTTTTTAAATGAAATCCTACATTTAACAAGGAAACATTTAGTAAAAAACAAGACTTCTTGTAATCTGCTTTTAATTATAGTGTGACTAGAAGCAGGCGATACAGAAAAAATACATCTATGTTACGCAAAAACACAAAAAGTAGTACTGCATTAAAAAAAACTTCATAATTTAGAATTTCTACAAAAATACATTTTCAATTTTTTGTTATTAAAAATCACAAATCACACAAGAGAAGTTTTTTTTGTAGAAGGTGGAAGGTGTGTATCAGACATTGGCAGCCTCCTCAGTCTGCGTAAACTTTGTAAATGGTGAACAGTGAAAATGAAACTAGCCACCACATTGATCAGCGCTCAGTCCCTTTCACGTGATTACAGAGTGGACTGCAGCTGATCCGGGCTTCTCCTGGACGAGGACTGAGACCCGAGACCCGGGTTTTCTGGAGGACCGGGGAGCTGCTGCTGCGTGTGCGAGTGATGATTCACATCAGGGCTGGGCAATGTGACCAGATCATATTCACACTGTGATTAATTATGTACACTTTTCTGAAATATTACAGGTGTAGTGACGATATCCTTTACTAACTTTTTTCTTTTTAAAAATTGAAAACTGATTGGAAGATGGCTTGTTAAAAAAAAAAGTTTACATCTTTAAAAGTGTTAAACTGTCAGTTTATGAGCAAAACTTTATACATCTCTCACTTTCTCTCTCTCTCTCTCTATATATATATATATATATATATATATATATATATATATATATATATATATATATATATATATATATATATATATATATATATAGGCAAGATGTCGAACAGCAACTTTTTGATATATGGTGGGTATCATGATATCTTTTTATGACTTTTGTAGTAACAAGCTTCAGATTTGAACAGTTCTCTACTGTTTGAATCTTTCAAATTGTAAAGCGTTACCTGTTACAGATCTTCAGTATTTTCCCTCCTTTTCAATTTCAGTGGGGAAAAAAAAGTATCAGGGGATCCAGATCTTAGCTTTACCAATAAAGACAGTGGCATGAGGCATCAGTACAGAGAGTTTTTGTCCTGAGTGTTGTTAAACTATCAGCAGTTAATACTATAAACATTATAAATTTTGTGTTTTTAAACATGTAATCCTTTCAAAGTCTGTAATTAAACATGCTAACTCAGTGTCAATGTTTTAGGCCTAGAGAGGAGTGTGAAAGTCAGTGTGTATGCTAACGTGATTCTAACGAGACGAGCCTCATATGCGTCTCGTCGAGCAAAACCGCTACTTCTAAATGAACCTGGTGAAACATTGTTTAAGACAAATAGGTTGTTTAAGGAAACTCAGTAGTAGGAATGTCACTTGACCTTGATTTGTACAGTACCATGTTCTGAACTTTACTCAGTGTCATGTGAGATTACAGGACACCTCTGCTTCTCAAAATGGGGTCTGTCCTTGTTTTTTTTTTTTTTTTGAAGTTACAGTGCTCAAAGTCACAACCTTCCATTACCAAAGTTACTATATTATTAAGTTCTTGAATGAGGGCGAGTCAAATGACAACTTTAATCTGTTTTTTTTTTTTTGGTTTGATTTTGAATCGTTTATTGCAAATTGGTGTAATAAAAGTGTATCAGGTTGAAGCCATCAGTAGAAGGGGCTACTGAGAACAACGGACCAGTCATACATTTTTACTTTAACAACTAATTTATGTCACACTTTTAAAGTCTTCATTGCACTCACTCTCGTAGTTAAACTGTTTGACTGATCACTGGAACTGAATGAGTTTAATCCAAACTTCAGTAACTCAAAAACAAGTCGGCCTACAAATAACTTCAGTCTAAACCTAATAAAAATGTATAAAATGTGTTCTGCTGGTGGAGTGTTCACGAATAAAAAGCTCTAGCCCTCTAATAATAATAATAATAATAATAATAATAATAATAAATCAGCACTGAGGTGGTGGTCGGTGAAACTTATTTTACAGTTAAAGGTGTTCCAGGGTGTAAAAAGTTTGAGAGTTATTGTCTACACGGTGATAACAGGCCACGGGATGACAAGCTTTATATTTTTTGACCACAGAATGGCTTTCATATCGGGTATTACCGTAATACAACTAATACAGGCACTGAAAGTCAGTATGATGATTTTGAGCAAACCTGAATGGCAACAATTGACCGTATTTAACTACAGGTCGTGTTTCTAATCCTGAGAGGACGCTTGGGCGGGTTAAACCTTCTAATGAGGAAAAAGATACGAGGAAAAAAAAACATTCAGATTAACAGAAACTGAAAGACATGGACCAAAGGCAATAAAAAGAACAACTCGGGATATAAATGCAGGATAAAGTATCAGGTACGGTTGTTACGGTGAATGACTGGACTGTTACTTCACCACTGACTATCAAAACTCTAATTACAATTCATTTACATTTATTGCGCTGTCATTTTTTAAAATCAGATTCTTTACTCCAGTGGTTCTTGTTACCTTGTTACTTTCGATCATCAGCGACTGCGAGAAGGAAAAAAATTAATTTTTTTTTTTTTAAAAAAAAAGTAGACTGGATTGCGCAACCCTTCTTCTGGACTCCACACAAATCATACACCAGCAACATCGGTGTCTCTGCACAGAGGGGATGTGACGGCGCTGAAAACCCTTCGGCTGTGTGATCCGTTACTGCCGTGAACATGTTACGCTGCTACCTCGGCTGCCGCTCTTAGCACGTTCCTAACTATCACACGTGGCTGCTATCAGACGTGGCACTGCCGGCCAGAACTGAACCAAACAACAGTCTTTGGCTACTAACTCGATACAAGATAACAAACATGAAGATATTAGACTGTACTGATGTGAGAAAGGCGTATAATTGACAGACTAGCACACTTGACTACACTCACCTTGTAGCGCTAACAGCTTGTTAGCTGCCAAATTCATTAACCTGCTCAAATGGGACACTTTTCCTCTCAACCTCTCTCTCAGCGATAAATACTGACAGCTTATCAGTATCAGAGTCGTTCTCACCCCAATCTCTCTAAGAAACAAGAACAATTCCTGAATTTGGTCTTTTTGTATCCTTGCAGAAGGTTTCTCCACCGGCTTGTGTGTTAACACCAGGATACGTTAAAACCGTGATATTTTAAGACGAGGTGGAAATTTCAAGGCGTGACGGTGGAAAATTCTGGAATAAAAAGCTCAATAAACATCCAAAATATTTACTCACTTGACAGTCATGCTTAATACTTGAATATTTTGTTATATTCGTAAAAATAAATCCGTACTCAGGGTGTCCAGTGAAACAGTTTTATATTTAAAAAGTTGAAAAGGTGTACAAAGCTATTTTGTCCACACTGTGATGACTCTAGTGTAGTTTTCTAAGCAGGAATTCATTACCGTAATACACATAGTATTGGTATGAAAGTCGAAATGATGATATTGAACACCAAGAACATACTGTCGTGAACTACAGGTCGTGTTTGTGAACCTGACAGAACTACGAGACAGGGTTAAATCTCAAAGTTAGAAACCGAAACGAGGGAATTAAAAAAATGCATTTTTTTCTTCACACACCTACTGAAATTGAAAGAGACGGAACAAAGGTTAGAAAAGAAAAACTCCAGGGATATAAAATGTTCAGGCTCGGGTATCAAGAGGGAGCTAACAATGGTGTAGGGTAAAGTTATCGAGAGAGAGAGAGAGAGAGAGAGAGAGAGAGAGAGGGTGATTTATCAGGGTAAATGTGAGTAACAGGTTTAATTCTGGGTGTGAAGTTGAATATTTGGGATGTGAGTAAGCTTTACAAACTCGCACGCTAGCATGACCAGAAGTGGGACTTAGCCAAGGGTGCCAAAACTTAATGGCACGCCGCTCCTTGACTTAACGTGAGAGAAAATGGTGAGTATATCGGGTTGTACCGATACAGAAACCGACTGTAAGCACTAGTTAGCGCTGACGCCTTTACTAGCCGCCTAGTTGCTAAATTCCTGCTTCATTAGCAAGGAAAAAAAACTAGCCACCTAGCTAGCTCGCTTAGCCATCTCCTAGCAACGGAAATGTAATATTTGTCTGATATGTTGAGGTTTTATTCGCTAGCTGGGTCGCGTTTTATAATCGTAAGCAACTTTAAAGCGGGCCTGGTGATTAGCGAACGAGCTAGCTTAGCTAAACCACAGAAGTCGTGCCGGCTAGTTCAGCTTTCTAGCTATCTTTCTATCTATTTATCTATCTACCTAGGAATATTCTACTTGGTAGAAATGAATACCTACATTTTGTTTCTCAACAGGATTATGATTATGATTATAATAATAATTATTAAGAATAATAACATGATTAGCTTCACGACACTTTAGCTAGCGAACACAACACGATGCGTTACAGCTAAACTAGCCAGAGCTACATTTTTGGCCCGAAATGTTTGTAAGAGGAGCCGTAGTATCCGTCTAAACATTTATATTTTTTTCAAAAATAAAGCAAGCAGACATTATGTAGACACACTGTAAATGAATGTGGATGGATGATAAAGTCGAAGTGCGAAACGGAGGCCTCACTTCCTTCCCCCTTCCCCTCACCTTATGAATTCTCTTCAGTGCCATTGTTGTGCTGCTGCTGCTGCCGCCGCTGCTGTCAGTGAAAAGCGCACTCGCTTATTTCTTCACAATCTGCTATAAACTCTCCTCCCGAGTCTGAGCGCCGACCAGCTCCACGCACGGCTCAAGGCTTCTACCAAATGTGCTCGCAGATGACGGAACCCGGTCGATGGTGGCTTTTTCTGTCTTTCTTTCTTTCTTTTTTTTTTTAAAGGCGAAACTGAAAGGTATTATAGCAGCACTCAGACTGAGTGAGTGAGTGAGTGAGAGAGAGTGAGAGAGAGAGAGAGAGAGAGAGAGAGGCTAAAGCGCTCCTTCCTCCTGCAGCGGCCGCCGCGACCGAATCACGCACATTATAGCCGCTCAGATGGAGACTCCTCCGCCTACGCGCGGCTCTAATTAGCGCCGTGTCGATCCTCTAGGGCACCAGGTAGTGCGCATGAAGGCACTATGTTACACCCTAGATAGTGCGCGTGTATAGGGAGTGACAGAGCTGTTTGAGAGTTAGCCAGTGCTTAGATAACTTAGCTGCCGTAGAATTTTGTGCAACTAGCTCAAGCGTAGATCCAAAATGGCGGAATGTGCGCCTCTATATATATTTACACTAAGCGGCTTATGTTTTGAGCCAAAATGGCGTTCATGCGTTCCTCAGTCCCCCCTTTTTTTCGACAGGGAAAAAAAAATCAGGTTTGGTGTATTAATACAAATTAAACTTGTATTAAGGAAAATTGTGACTACGTTAGAGTTATTGTTTTTTATTCGATGTTGATATACATTCATAACCAAACACTTAAACTACGATCTTCCGGCTTCCGGATTTTCGCAGTTTCACGAAAACACCTCTGACGAGAAGTTGAGCCAAGGCGGAGGGATATCGTGTGTTTGTTGTATCGCGATACAAAACGAGAATCTCGCTAGGATAGGATAAAAGAGCATGAGTTGATTACAACACTTGCTTGGCTGAGCGCTTTATTTCTCCATCCAATATCCTTAATGCAAATCAGATAGGGTATGCTATCAGATTTGAGTCCATTAGGCATTACGAGTACTCAATGGCATTAAAAAAAAAACTCATCATTCACAGAGTCAAAAAGGCTCAATTATAGGAATCAATGGGATGGCTCAATCTCAGTGATCTCAGATTAAATCATTTGAATTGATCTCTTTATGTGACTACATGGATAAGGCGTGTATTATATGTGATTAGCAGTCATTAGGAGATCTTGTGTGCAGTGTCTGTGTTTAACGATTGCTGCTATTTTGATCTCTGATCAGCTCCACAGGCTTAATGAATCAGATCTCACTCACTCATATCACTGGAGTGTTGTAAGTATCTTGATCAAATCCCTTAGCATTAGGAACTACAGAGTAACTATGAAGCCAATACAGTAATTTACTTTTATTTTGCACAAATGAACAAATGCAGCTCATGTCTATAAACCTGGGCATGTCGCTGAAGACTGTGTCACTTTACAAAATGTCAAGAGTGCTTGATACCAGTGTCAGATATGATACTGTATATACCCTGTTATTCAAGATTTAGATTCAGTATTGAAATTCCTGTTATTTTTGTTTATCCTGAAAGATTGTAGGCTACTAAAGTGTTTTAGATTGGTGTTAAAAAAAAAAAAAAAAAAACTCTCTAAGAAGAAACCCAGGCAGTTGGGTAGATATATATTGTGTAAACATATATTGTATGCATATACACACACACACACACACACACACACACACACACACGCACACATACATATATATATATATATATATATATATATATATATATATATATATATATATATATATATATATAGTTTTTATGTACAATTATTAATACTTATTTGAAGATCACAGGTACAAAAAACTATATTGTGCACATTCATGCAAATTTCGTGTAATCATGTTTCTCTCAGTTTGAATTAAAATATAATCTATGATCAAATCATTATTTGCCATTGTAGGCAAGGCTACATACACTTTATGCAGAAAACTGTGTCTGTGATTATGTGGAAAGACACTTTTAGAGTTATGGAATGAGAAAAGAAGAGATCTTTTGTACAGATTTTGTATTGTTATGACTGGACTTCCTTCAGGAAATGGAAGACTATGGCAAAATAAGAAAGGGAAAAAACATCCAATACTTCTGTCAAATATTTATTTTACTTTAAATTGTAATAAAATACAAAAACTTTGGGAATGATTGGTAATTTAGACTATGTTCAAATTACAGAATGGAAAAGGAAGAGGATTTCTCTATAGTTTTTTGCACAACTAACCTGCCATTAAACATACAAGAACACAAACAAATGATAGATCTATAGATAGACAGACAGACAGACAGACAGATAGATAGATAGATAGATAGATATATAGATATATAGATAGATTTTCACATTTCCTTCAACAAATGCAAACGTATGGCATCACATTATAAAATACATAAATAAGGAGAACAAACAAAACAGTCAATTTTATTTTAAACATTTTGTCAAATATTTCTTGTATTTCTACAAGTATTTATTATATTTCTAATTTTGACAGAATGCAAAAGACGGTAAGAATTAGAAATGCAGCCTGTGTTTAGGACAGTCATTACTAATGTCAGACATGTTTTATGCTTATTATAAGGCACACTGAGAAATAGACAATTTAATTCAGTGCTACAGTAAAGATGGGAAAACGGGTCATTGCGTCATTTCAGTAAGGATGGAATGGAAGAAGGTTTCCTGTACAGTTTTTGTATAGCCAATCTTTACACAAACAAACAAACAAATATGGAAAGAATTTCACATTTCCTTCAATAAATGCACAACTATGGCAGCACATTGCAAAGTATATATATATATATATATATATATATATATATATATATATATATATATATATAAAACAAGGCAGCAAAACAAAACAGCAGTCAATCATTTTCCAAATATTTATTATATATTTATTATAAAGATGACGCGCTGAAGAATACACACTATAAGTACATAAGTTTGGTAACAGTTTCCACAAAGGAAGTTACTAAACAGAAAGAGAAGCTAGGGAACCCCCTCCACTCCACTTCCCTTCAGTGTGTGTGTGTGTGTGTGTGTGTGTGTGTATCTTCCACCGGATGGCAGCACGAGGCAGCGCGTGACTGCGCGCGAGCGGCTTGCGTGGGCGTTCCTGCCTCCGCCATCATGCCGGGGTGGTGCAGAAACTCCGCGCCGAGGAAGCCGAGGAAAGCCCGAAGCGAGCGGAAGAAGTAGCCAGGACACCCCGGTACCTTTCAGCATCCGTCTCTCCGTCCGTCCGCGTGCGCGCGCGCGCGCGTGTGTGTGTGTGTGTGCGCGTCCAGTCCTGCGTGATCTCTGCGACAGTGCCGAGCTCGTGCACCTCCCTACCCTCCTTCCTCCTCCTCCTCCTCCTCCTCCGGTGAACGGAGCGGAGCCGCACCGAGTGATGCTGCTGCTGCTGCGGCCCGCGCTGCCCTCCTAAAGCACCACAGCCCCATGAACATGTCCAGCGCAGTCATGGGTCTAAACCCCACCGACAGGGTCATCAAATGTAAGTGCGTGCGCGGGCGCGCGCCCGTTTCAGCCGGATGTTTTTTGTGTCTTCGCGTCTCTTGCGTGTCTCCATCTGTCATTAAATGATCAGCTGCATTTACAGATTGTTGTCTGGGCTGTCTGTGATTGCTCTGCAACAACCATCACACATGCACAAGCTTAACAAAATGACTGATCTGCTGCTACTCCTTCTTCTTATTATTATTAGTAGTAGTAGTAGTAGTAGCATTGGTCTATTATTATATTATCGTGCTATTATTTGGATCAGTGATCTGATGCTCCATGGCCCATTTGTCGTCCGTTTTTGGTGTACCCTGATAGGCTGATAGGCTGATAGGCTGGAGGCTGGAGGCTGGCTAATGAGCTTCAGACCATCTTTCTGCTAGTGGTGAATGCGTGAATTGCCATAGAGAGAGACAGAGCTAGAGAGCGAGAGAGGAAGAAAGAGAGGGAGAAAGAGAGGGAGATCAGCATCATTTCGTTCCAATGAAACCTTTTTCCTTGCCACTCTGACGATGACAGCTGCCAAAGGACGACCTAAAGGTAGAACTGATTTATCTCCTGTGGAATTTCTTTTTATTTTATTTCATTTCATTAAGAGCTCAGAGTACTGCTTCACTGTACGGATCGATCTCAGGCTTTATCTCGTGACCCTCTCGCTTACCCTGAGAGATGCTGTCTGATAGCTGATAGACTGGGAGATGCTCGTGGACTTGTTATAGATGATATCCATCCCAGTCATGCTGTTTAAGTCTAAGTAGCTCAAATAGGCTTCCTAATCATCCCTGCGATGACATTAGCCAACACAACAATGTCATAAAAATAGGCTAAGTACAGTTTTGGGATTCTTACCTGCTTTAGCTAGTTGTGAATGTAAAACTGGATGGATTGTGCTTTGTATTGCTCAGTGTGTGTATGAAATACAGAGCTATAAGGTTTAACAAGCCTTAAGAGTGTTGTAGCAATTGCAAAAAGTGCTTGCTTTTTTCATATTGCCTGCGTTGCCTCGCTGTGATGGAATCAGTATTTAGTAATATTAATATCATTATTATTAAAGAAGACAGTGTGGCATTGGGGAGGCTGTTGGCAGTCAGCGAGCGGCCAGAAGGGAAACGAGAAAGAGAGAGAGAGAGAGAAACAGGAGGGGTTTCATTGGAATCCACTCTAAATGGGCTATCCCTCACCGAGGGACCGTGGCCGACCAAAATAGTGCAGCAGCATATGCTATTCGGCATGAAATAATCATATTATGGCATATGCTAGCTCCAAAATCTTTCTCCAAAAGCATTTTGAATGAAGATCATTAAATGTCACAGTGCATGACGATCCCAATAAAATCTTGGCTGAATTCTATAAGACTGTCTCATAGCTTGTTCTGCATGTCAGCTCATATGCTGAAGATCCTCTAACAACAGACCTGTGATTAAAGAAAATTACTGCAAATCAATCAGCAGATCCGGGCTCGTGGAAAATGGAGTCTCATAAACATTTACATTTTGCCAAATCCTAACGTATTTGTTATACCGTATTTGTAGTTATACCGTTCTCCTATTGCTGACTTTGTAGCAGCGCTCACGCTGCTTTTTTAAAAAAAAAACATATATCATTGTCATTGTTGGCCTTATGTGTGACAGTGTGTATGTTTATGAGCAGTGCTAAGTGTTGACTAGCTAGGGATATTACAAAAGTAGAACAAAACACATTCTATACTGTAACATTAGCAGAAGCAACTAAATACTATCTAGCTTAGTGTACTAGCTAGCTAAATGAATTTGGTGCTTGAACTTACTAATGTTTATGTTCAGGTTGACACTGAGAGGGCAAGATATGAAATTATTTCTTTAATCACATTTTGGTCAAATTTTCTACCTTTGGCTAAGCTGTAATCAGTGCGATTGTATCTATCTCCCTAACTTTGCAAAAGCAATATTGCTCCAGTTGGCAAGCGTTACCTAGCTATTAGGTAGTGATCCTTAGTTTTACAGCTGCTAGCATAATATTTAGGCTAAGCTTACAAAATACCAATTGGGGAAAGTGTTAGCCAACTTAATTAATTGTTAGCCTCAACTGTTGTCAGGTGCACTGATTGTGTTGTGCGGGTTAATTGTCTAGGAGGGGTCCATTTTTTGAAATATGAACGATATAACTCAGTTTGCAGCTCGTGGGGTATGCGTATACAAATGGCAGAAGGCTCTGTCCAATAGAACTAGGTTTTGCTCAGAAAGAAAAAAATGCAGAGGGAACGTTGAGTGCAAGGACAATGTACTTCATTGATCAGCCATTGCTAGTTCATACTGATGGGATTGTGTGGTCACCACATGAACACACCGTTTTTGTGGTATTTACAACATCTGATGCTCAAAAGATAGATTTTTGATAGTTTTGAGTTCATGACTTGTGATGCTGTAATTTTTTAAGGATGGCAGAATTCATGTTAATTCAGTTTGCTAGTGATGCTAAGTGTAATTTTATTGTCATTTGTTTGTTGTATGGAATCTTTTTTTAATTACTTTACCAACATATTTGAGAGAAACCTTTATATTCCTAATGATTTTGTGTCGTTTTCACTGTCACAGATCCTTTACATTGCCTGTATAAAAGACTTGTGAATTCTAGCTAGCTAATTGCTAGCGTCAGTTATTAGCTAGCTTATACATGACATCCATATTTCCCTGTTGCTTAGCAGCACTCTAAAGGGAAACGTAATGGCTTTGTCTTATGAGTTGCTTAAGTATTCACCAATTTCCTCTTTAGTATCGCAGTCGAGCTGGGAGGCTAATATTGCTAACATGAAGTATAAGCTTTATTCACTGCCATATGATTCAAAATACATGTCAAAAGCATTGCGGTGATCTTAGTTTCTTAGTTCTTAGTTGTATTTGATTGGAGTGTTTGGGAAAAAACTTCATTTAGTTTACACAAAGACAGTAAAGAGAGATTAATAAACTGAAAGGACAGGAATGTTATTAGCAGAAGGCTATAATGACGCTATGGCTACGTGATAAATCAAATAATGCTCAGCTTGAGAGGGATGTGTGAAGGCCATTGTCTTAATATTTCTGTGTGTGTTTTTAATGAGTCTCTGGTCTGTGTATAAATGTGTTGCAAAAGTATTTACCCCCCTTGAATTTTTCCACATTTTGTAGTTTTACAACGTGGAACTGAAATGGACTTCATTGGGATTTTTACCATTTGATTTACACAATAACATTTGAAGGTGCAAAATATTTTTTTTGTATTGTGACACAAAGGTTAATTAACAAAAAAGCAGATATTTGCTAGTTACATAAGTATTCACCCTCATTTTCTGGGTCAATACTTTGTAGTACTACCTTTGGCTGCAGTTACAGCTGGGATATATCTCTATCAGCTTTGCACATCTGGATCCTAATATCATATTTTTCCCATTCTACTTGACAAAATTGTTAAGGCTCTGTCAGATTGGATGGAGACTGTTTAGGTCTAACAAACTCTGGGGCCTTTTGCGAACAGGTGTATTTATACTGAGGTCACATGACACTGATGTTTGCACCAGGTTTAATTTAGGGGTTTCACAGTAATGGGAGTGAATACTTATGCAATCACAACTTTTATGCAAACTACAGTGATTCTCCTGCCACTCCCACCTCGTTGTTATGGGCAATTTTGTGTAGATTCATGACATACAATCCCAGTTAAGTCTATTTCAGTTCTAGGTTGTTAAACTTCAAAAACTGGAAAAGTTCAAGGGGGTGTAAGGCACTGTATTTGGACCTATAATCTTTGCAGTGCTTTTTCAGAAATACCGTCTTCTTATTTGGTGATGCCAAAGGCATTAATCTGAATTGAATTTAGATTTAGGGAGAGAGAGAGAGGCAGAGAATGTTTACTGCCATTGTCTCTTGACCACACATCATTTAGACCCTCTATTCCCACAGAAAGGCCTGCACTGCCACCTGAACCGGCTCTGTAATGTCGAGATATGAAAAATGGTGAAAAATGACATGATACATTTCAGAGAGATGACGTGAGGAAACGAATAAGACAATGCGAGAAAAGAGAAGAGGATGAGAAGTGGAACAGACAGGGAATTAGACTCAAGACAGTGGATGGATGAGGCTATGCGCAAACATGGCTAGTTCACAGTGACCAGAAACAATGAGATAACTCCATTTTTTTTTTTTTACTAAAACTAGAACATTCCTGAAGTTTATTTTTCCAACATGAAACTTTGTGTGCTTGTCTCAGCTTCTCTAGTCATGTGACATAAAACAGAATCCGAGGAAACAATGTTTATTAATTAATATTGATTGAGGTCATGTTGGCCTGACTGTTTCTAAATTAAGACCAAATTTTAGTGTCATATTCCCTCCATCTCTTATTCACGTTTTTCCCACCTGCCCTAAACATAGGCATTTTGGTGCTTGATTACCATAAATATTGTTTCAACTGCTAATAATTGAGATATTGGGTAGTTTAAAGTAAATTGAAGTTGTGTGGCTCTACAGTCAAAACTGTGATATCTGTTATTAAGTAGTACGACTTGACTGATTTATCAGTGGGGCAATAAAACCAACTGATATATCGACTGAGAGAAAAGTTCCCCCAACTTTTCAGTATAATGGAAACTGTCCTGAATACTCCCTCTTGTCGTACTGAGAATCACAATGTGCTGTTTTTTTAGTTTTCCATGAGCTTTTAATATTGCTTTAGTTTTGGTGTTTGGTTTGCTATCTATAATTTTACGTCTATGCAAACACTGCACCAGTGTCCTCTTTGGCCATGTGTATGTTTAGATATTGTAGTGAACCATATGACTTACATCCCCTGTCATCATTTATTACACTATTTATTACACAAACTATTTATTACAAAATGTCCACCAAGCATAAAACCTTTTTTTGCGATATTTAGGTGGTTGTTTTTCTGTTTTCAACTTGCAATTTTTAAATTTTTATAAAAGAGCTGGATGAAAAACCCTATAGTAAACACAAAACCAAAACAAATCAACACTGTTAGTCCTTTTCTTAAAGTTATAAGTACTTACTCTTTAGAGAAATTATATCAGTAAAATCATAAGGCTAAAACTTTCATATTGACTTTTGGTCCATAACAGCTGATATTATTGGGTTTCAGGACCTCAAACCTGGTAACATATTCATATCAGTCATGTCTTGGTGAGTAGTGAACAGAACAGCTTCACATGCTTCGCAAAAATGGTGAATGAGAGAACAGTAATGTCTGAAAGCTGTCCTTACAGAAGCAGACGACCTTGCAGGCCTCATGGACTGAAAGTAGTCGTGTCACCAGAGGATGTCACATACCTCCGTAGTGCAATGGTTTGCCAGTGGCCAGTGGATGACGCAATGACAGGCAGTATATTTCTGTATAGAGACATCATTAGTGTTAAGTGAAGCTTAGCATGGATTCTAACAGTGTAATTGAGCACTGGTGTGTTTAGTATGTACTTATAACTGTAACGCTGGAGCAGGTTTAAGGATTATTTTTATGAAGAGAGCTGGGTTGGTATTGTAACACCAGCACTTTGGGATGAGGTTGATGATGCAGGTGTGTGTGTATAATATATATATATATATATATATATATATATATATATATATATATATATATATATATATATATATATGTATATATATATGTATATATATATATGTATGTGGAGAGAGAGAGAGAGAGATTTATTTATACACATATACACACACAGATATACAAATGCAGTATATTCTCACACTGTTGTGGTGATCCCAGTTTGCAAAAAGATGTACAGTGTGGTCAAGAATACAGATCAAGCCTGCCTAAATTCTGACAGTATTATTTATATTGTGAAGATGAATTTTAGCTATTCCTTTAAGGATCTGTGCTAGTAGAGGAAAAGTAATAAGTTACAACCCCTGAGCTACCACAGAGCAACTTTGGTGGCCCTAGGCCTCTACTCATCTCTGTGATTGGATTGGCTTCTGCCTCACCTGTAAGCTGCTTGGGATAAAAATGAATAAATGTAAAACCTTGCATCTAGTCCTAGAGCTCCTGTGTCTATGAGTCTACGAATTGTGTTTGGCAGGTCGACAACAGTGTGACACTTCAATCATGGCTATTATTGCTCAGAATACTCTGGAAATAATTAGGCCAGGGAACTCGTGTGTCTCGAAGCAGCTGTCAAAAAGGATAAGAGCAGCAGCTTTATTCCAGTTTGTTGCATTATGATAGACACTTTAAAAAGAGTAAGACTGCAAATTTGTAGGAATTTGCAGATCAACTCATATGACACATTGGGAACAGCTTTTTATGAATTAATTTGTATGAAATCCAATAAAATCGCTCACAATCTAATAAAATCACTCTCATCCTTCAAATTCGTTGTGAAATCCAACAAGCCTTAAAACATTTTAAAATAAAATCACTCTCATCCTTCAAATTCCTTGTGAAATCCAACAAGTCTTAAAATGTTTTATGCATTTTTTTTTAGATTTTAGCAAATTTAAACAGTGTGCCACTGCTGGAAGTGGCTAGATACTGACTGACTGATCTGTTTATAAGTTATGAGTTGTCCACTCTGATACAGAATCAAATCCAACACCTCAGATGCTAGAGCTATGAATTCCACATCGTGTCACCAGTCATAAAGTCAGAATTGTATTGCAAGCCTTTGAGTTGAGCCGCAAGTTATAAATATGGAAGTCCAAGTTGAGTTGCAAGTCAAAAGCCTTTACAGAGTAAACATGCAAGTCATAAGTATTAAAGTCAGAGTGGATTTACGTGTGATAGGCTTTAGCATTCTAGCCATGAGACTTTCTAAGTTAGAAGTCGGAATCATATTGAGAATCATATGATTTGAAGTCATAGTTGAGTTGCAAGTCATAATCTTTGAAGCCTCATTTGAGTTGCAAGTCATATGCATTGAAGCCAGAGCTGAGTGTCAGGGACTGAGTCACAGGCCTTGAGTTCAGTTGCGTTGTGAGTCATATCCTTTGGAATCCAAGTCAAGTTGCAAGCAATAAGCTTTAAAATCTCATTTGAGTTTTGACTCCTAGACTTTGAAGTCTGATTTGAGTTAAGTCATAAGCATTGAAGTCAGAGTTGAGAGTCATAGGCTCTGATGTCTGAACTGGGTTGAGTCATAAAGCTTTGAAGTCAGAGTGGATTTTCAAGTCATAAGTTTTGAAGTCTTGAGTTGAGCTATGAGATATAAGCTTTGAAGTCTGAGCCAGGCTGTGAGTCATGAGCTTTAAAGCCTGATTTGAGTTGCAAGTCATGTACACTGAGGTCAGTATTAAGTGTCATAAATTTTAATGTGTGAGTCAGGTTGAGTCATAAGCTTTGGAGTGAGCCTTTAGTTACGAGCCATAAGCTTTGAAGTCAGAGTCAAGCTACCAGCAGTAAGCTTTGAAATCTCAGTCGAGTTTTAACCCATAGATGTTGAGAGCCATAAACTTTGAGTCATAAGAGGGTTTCGAGTCATAAGTTTTGAAGTCTTTGAAGTCAGAAGTCAGAATCGAGTTTCAAGTTTGACTGGTCATAGGTTTTGAAGTCCAAGTCAAATCAGTTGTCGCTATGCAGTGGGTCTATTTTTGTTTTCTAGAGAAAACATCGTGAGTGTAAATATTTGACTTTTAATTGGTACTGGTGAACTCTAAATAACCAGACGCATGCAAAATGCCCATTTTGCACAACATAAGCGTTCATAAAATGTGAAAATCTAGTTCAATCTGTAAGGTGGATAGGAAAGAAAGGACGAGAGAACGGAGAGGAGAGGAAGGCTAATTTTAGCCCCTTTAACACACATAGTGTAGCTATGAGTTTGAAGAGAACGGAGTGGGACAGAGCTTTGGCCTAATGAGGCCACGCTAAAGCGGGAAGTTACTCCAGTCCAACATAGCTCTCCAATTTTCCAGCGTTCTCCTCTAGCATTCTGTCTTCCAGGCCTAACTGCTGTCTTCATTGTTGCTGTCAGTCATCCCAGCTCTCTGTGTTTACTGGCTCATTTTGCGCTCTGTTTCTCAGCATGCCCCACCTGCCAGCCTGGCTTTGGATATGTATGTGTGTGTATGTGTGTAAGAGTGCAGATGGCTGTACATGTGTGTGGCATGCATTAATTGCATGACTTCAAATAGCCCTTTAAAAAAATCCTAAATCAAAGGTGTGTGGAGCATGGTTAGCTTCTCTCGATCTGGGTCGGAGTGTGACACATCAACATGCACGTACTCTCTCTCACGCGTCCTGTCAGTGTCTCTCTAGCTCCCTATCTCCTTATTCTTCCAACTCCCTTTTCCTTAACCCACATCCTATCCTTCTTTTGGTCTAGCAAAAACAAAGCAGAGGAGACAAGGACAAGCCACAGTGTTGCACTACATGTAATATTTTAAATGCTGACCTGGTCATGTTCTAGGTGTTTCTGTGCGTTGTAACACAGGTTCGAGATTGTTCTGGTGGAAAAGCGGAGTTGTTGTCCGATGATCTTTTGGTTCCAGTTCAGCAATCACGTGCTATATTGTAACAGGGAGACTTTCCCCAGAGTCGATCTCTCTCCATCCTCTCTCAGATCTTCTGTCCTAGTTTTCCTCTTGCTTGCTCTGTGCTACACACACACATACACCACACATACACACACACCACCCAAAACTTGTTTTAAAATACCATTTTTCTTCTATATTAAATAATACATTCCTTGATATGGCAGTTCCATAAAAATGTCATTAAACAACAGTAAAAGGCACGGAAACTTTTCCACAATTTCTGACATCAAGAAAGCCAGATTGTATGAGTATGCAAATTTAAAAACACCCCCAACCCTGTACACTCCACACTCTTCCCCTATAAACCAGTGTAATAACAAGATATTTGCATACTGGAACCTGATTGGTTCTTACATATTATGATGCAATAACACTTATCAGTCATGTGCTCAATACTAGCTTGTCCTATATCATTCTGCTTTAATATTTTATAAGGTTGGGTTGAGATTTGGATGCCTACCCTTTATTCCAACTTCTCCTTTTATTTAAATATTTTTAAAACACAGTTTTGCACCCACCATGTAGGCTCATGTGCAAAGCTCACATGCGTAATATACACAAAGGCTCTGATTAGATACAAAAATTACATGACTTTTCTATTTACCAGACAATCCTACTCAGACTGCCAAGTGAGCAGATGGCCCAAAGTGGAAAAAATGTCAAGAAAAATTGTCAGTTGTCAAGCTAAAAATTCTCTTTGTAAGATCCGAATTAGTGTTGAACACATCAAAGTCAAGTGTTATTGTGTCATAATGTGTAAGAGCCAGTCAGGTCCCAATATGCAAATGCAGGCCTTGCAAAAGTACAGAAGGGTTTATTAGATATACCCTGGAAAGATCTGAAAATGCCTTTGGTTCTTTGGCTTGATCCTTTGGAGGAACACCAGGGTTCTTTTTAGAATCCTATAATACAATGTTTCCATCCCCTAGGATAGGAAGCTAACAACTTTTAACTGTCTAAAGAACAATCGAAGACATATTTTTGGGTTGTGGGGGGCATATCTAATGCTGCCTTCAAGTCGTCCTTGAAAGCTCGTACAGGTTTGGAGGTGGTAATTATGATGTTGAAATGGTTTTGGTTGGAAAAAATCGACGGGCTAGAAAACTATTTTGTTTTTGTTCCCTTTTTTGGTATTATCAAAAACAAGGAGTTTCTTTTTGCCTTATTGAATGGAAATAAAGAAGTGAACATGAAGTGTAAAATTCCCATCTGCTGTAGGTGTCACATTTACATTGACAGAGCCATCATGACTTTTTGTTACTGACACACCCCCAACTTGGAAAGTAGGGGCTCATAGAAAATTACGACATTGTGGTGATGTTCACGCACATTCACCTCGTAATTACGATATTTCCAGCAGACTTTGAAGGTAGCATAATTCACATGTCTACAGAATCTGGATTTTTACAGTGGGAAATATAAAGACACTTTTGTGCCTTTTTTGTGAAACTGCTGCATAAAGCAATTTATTATTGTTAATATAGAAAACACATTTAATACTAATATTTCATACACATTGCATGACTTTAAGACTTTAAGACTGCTGTGCTGTGTGCTTAAGTTGGATTCAGGCTCATTTGTAAGTTGCAATGATGGAAAGTTTCACTGTTTAGAGACAAGTTTGAGCAAACTTCAAGAATGCATCGGCTAAATGTAGTGGAAAGGAAATGATCACACCGGGAGATGGCAGATTTGAATCTATGAATGCCATCAATGAATTTGTAGATATTATTTATCTCGGCAGTATTGGACCATGAAAAGAAAAACTACAGAAGCCATGCAGAGAGCTAAAGACATTTTTCAAGTTTGACTGGTTAAAGCCAGATCCTTTTGAACTTGTAAAGAACATCCACTTTCCAAGAGTTTACTACAGAGAGAAAGAGAGAGAGAGAGTGGCGAAATGAGTCATTTCAGTGAATAGTGATTTCCCTGTTGTGTGCTTACTTCAGCACTGCAAGCTACTCCATTTTAACGATGGCGCAAAAGCGGTTTCCATGTAGTGAAAGTATTTTTGTTTCCTGGGTTGAGATTTAATTGCTGAGTTCAACTGCTATAAGTGCAGGCGTTCTGTATATTTGTCATATCATAAAAAAAAAAAAAAAAACAACAAAAAAACACACAAGGCAGCTGCAGTGAGCCGACTCTGCTGTTTCTGCTGACTCATGGTATTTCCATTTGTTAAGTGGTCCAGCAGAAGAGAGTAGAATCAGAGGCTGAGATGCTCCAATGGACTCGCACATTGTCATTTAATAAACTTAATGGATAATGGATTTGAGATCATATTCAAATGCATGGCAAAAATATCTTCCTTGTGTGCAATTGTGTGCAAATGTTAGCATCCCTGTGTTTTCGTAATTGAAAAAAAAAAAGATGCAATACGATTTATTTACCAGTGTTAGAATGTCAAGAAATTAAAAGAGAAATAAAAAACGAAATCCAAAACATGGCAAAATCAATATTAAAAAAAAAGCTTCTCTAGAAGACTGAATATTACAAAAGCTGTTCAGGATAAGAAAGAGGTTGGAGACAGTTATAAAGGCAAAGAATGTGCACACAACGTATAAGTGTACATTTCGATTGCATTTAGAAAGGCAAAAGCAAATGTTTTAACTGTTAATCAGTTTGTTTTCTTCACTATTAATATGGTAAAGTTCACTAATTGACCAGGTTTGTTGAGGGAGCAGCTGTGAAACCTACCACACTAAATGTGTTGAAAGAAAATTAATTTCTTTCTTGCACTCTTCATTTTGTTCTAAGGGTATTCAGTAAGGGTTTTGCAGTATTTATGTTGCTAACAATGTTCTAGAAAATCAGTACACAAAGCCCACAAAGCCTAAGAAAATCAATGGTTTTTGTAATATTTTTATTTAACAGCTAATAGAATAAAATTATTGAATGAAAACGTGTAATACAATTGTTGAAGAATAGATCTTTGATGTCATATCAGCTCCGTAGTACTGTGACTAAAAGCTGCTTTACACTGTAGGATTTTTATCTCAGACAAATATCATTATCGTGGTTTTAGATCACGTAATCCAGCGACCGATGTAGTGGTAGCAAGTGAAAATATGGTCAGATTTATCTAATATTACTTATTACAAGATTATTGTAAATGATATATAAGATTATTCAGCCTGTTTAGATGTTTTTACACATTTCACGCTTTAAATTGTTCTAAATTGCCAATAGAAATTGTCTGTAAGTTCAATAATTATATATTTAGTGTACTGTAATCTTATAATACTAGATAAATTTGACTATATTTGAGACATTTTCACTTGCTAAGATGACATTATTTGCAGTCAGAAATTTTGGACCGAAATCTCAGAATATGAATGTTGTTATATGTCTAAAATTCACCAATATTAGAGTATTGTCACTTTATTGCATCGTAGAGGCATCGTGAGAGAAAGTTAATTGGTGTAAACTGACTGAATGTAACTGCTACAGAATATGAGCAAGATTTTATTGGCATTGTCTCAAAGTTATAAGACCACGGTTATCACATAGTGTAAATCAGCCTCAACAATGAAGTCAGTCTCAGGAAGGAATTTTGTCATGCAATTTATCATAACAGTTAAATGGCTTCAGCTCCATCTGTTAACTTGAGAACTCAATCTAAGCCTGGAATAGTGAAATGGTGAAAAGTTTTGTTTCTGTAGTTCTCCTGCAGTCTGTCTGCACTGTCCTTCAAAATCTTTTAAACTAGTTACAGCCACCTCGGTGAATATCGCCCGCAGCTCGAACAGAGGACATTGAGAGTTGCATAAGGTGCTTGAAGTGCTTGAAATGTGCTTTTTTTCCGAATGTAAGGACTAGAAAAACTGTTTAAAAAAAAAAAAAAGTTTGGTATGGTTTGTTGAGAAGTGTTTTAAAACTGTTCAAAGAAAAAAAATTTTATATGTACCGTGTTGCTGTGGCACAATTTTGAATTGTATTTATGGTCTCTTGTTATATTTTAGAAAAAACACCCAAACATCACCACCACAGATCAGTTGTTGCACCCAAACAGACACACTCGCACTCACACCTGACACCCACTACAGTGTGTCCTCATTTATATTACCTGAAACAGTGTAATCACCCAGGCTGAAAGATGAATAAAAAGAGAATAAAAGAGCATCCATCAAGGTTGTTTTACAACCTAAAGATACAGAAGAACTGAAAAGTCCTGGGGTTTCATTATAAAGTATCATTGTGAACCCTGGGACAGTGATATATTTACAACAAGGATAATTATATAAGCACATTTCATATTGTGTTGTGTACCTATTTTATAAATTTAAGGTGAATGTAACACACAGTGAGTAGCAGGACACAAGTGTGTAAACTCAGTAATGCATTTATTCGATTGAATTCAAGAATTTTAGTTAGAGTCCATAGCAGGGCTCAAAATATACATCAAAGTAAAATAATCCATAACCAAGTCAAAACACTAGCAAGAGTCAAAAAAAAAAGAAAAAAGAACAGAGTAACCACAGAAACAGGAAACTAAGCCTCGGCCATAAAATCCATCATCAATTTCCACAGTTGCCACTGCCAGCAAGCAGTTCCTGACTACATAGCTGATAATATTAATATGCTCTCCTGTACTCTCTTTAAACCTGAAATGGTGGAAATGCTGTCTTTTTTAGGCTGTCCTGGAGGATTAAATCATTACTTGTTATTTTTTAATGGTAACTCACGAGCAGGGAAGACTCGTCGCACAGAATATCGCACAAGCCGAAGCTAGTATTACATAAAATGCAAATAGTGCAACAAAATATAATTTCAGTAGTAGATAATGACACAGTACACACATTAACTACACAGAACAACAGGAAAACGCTGACTGTTACTGTGACTGATAGCCAGTAAATACTGATAAATTGAAGGCAACTTAATGAGCTGACGCAAGCGCACAGAGGATGTGAGTGAACTCAGTCATAGTTTTTAGAGAAAGTGAGCCAGGTGACAGATGAGGAGAGGTGAACGGAAAAGAGGAATCCGAGCATGGCACTGAATATGTGTGGAAAAGAGTTACTAGGACAGCAAGGATGAGACACGCCTCCAAAATGGCTGTCCTAGTGTTTACTCTACTGTCAGGAAATTCACAAGTTTAAATAATAATAATAATAATAATAATAATAATAATAATACTTTAAGCTATACCTGGTATTTTACAGTATTGCTAATGGTAAAATGTGATTATGTAGATTATCAATGTTATTTGCATGAAGTATATGAGTATGTCCACCTTGTAGCTCCAGTCCAAATCTAAAAGAAATCTGGATACCAATCCTGACTGGACTCATCTACTATATTTTAAAATTGGATACACATTGACAGTTGAGAATGACAGCATGAGAATTCAGTTTGGTTTGCAGATAGCAATTTGGCCAACAGCTGGTTAAAGAGCAAGTCATCCAAAACTCTGATAGATGTTTTTAATGAATTATCTGCATATGAAGCTGAAATCAGCAGTGGTGTAGCACGGAGTGTGTGAAGGAGTCAGGAGTCTCATAATGTAGTGAAGGAGGAGTAAACCAGCAATGGTTCTTACAAGTGTCTCTCAAACCTGTGGAAATGAGATGAGAGCGTTCTCAGGAGGAAATAGAGACAGTAAAAGCAAAATGTGAGAGAAAATGCAAGATGCTGAGAGAGAAGAGGAGTGGGAGAAAGAAGGAGAAGGACAGAGAAGGAGAAGGAAAGAGAGAGAGAGAGAGAGAGAGGGGAAAGCTGTATCACAGCTGTGACCTGGATGAGTCCCTCCCCTCGTATCTCAGGGGTTCAGGAACAAGAGCGAGCCTGTCAGTGCCCTACTTTCCCAAAGTCTAATTCTAGGCCATTATCTGTGCTAGGACTGGTGGGGCTTCAGCATCCACCAGAAAAGTCCTTTCAGTGTGTGTGTGTGTGTGTGTGTGTGTGTGTGTGTGTGTTTGTGTGTGTTTGTGTGTGTGTGTGGGGGGGCGGGGTTGTGAAGGTTGGGTTGTGTGTGTGAGAAGGGAAAGTGGGGTTGCCGGCACGGTTTGTGATTGCTTAAACACTCAGGTCAAGGTTAGAAAGAGAGTGAGTTAGAGAGAAGATTTGGTGTGTGTGTGTGGGTGTGTGTGTGTGTGTGTATGTGTGTGGGGTGAAGGCTGGGTTGTGTGTGTGAGAAGGGAATGTGGGGTTGCCGGCACTGTTTGTGATTGCTTAAACACTCAGGTCAAGGTTAGAAAGAGAGTGAGTCAGAGAGAAGGTTTGGTGTGGGTCTGTGTGTGTGTGTGTGTGTGTATGTGTGTGTGTGTACATACATGCATGAGTTGTGATCAAATTCTAACTTGTTAACACTACAAAGACAAAGTATATTTTGAGAGACTACACTTATACACTTCCTCATTGGCTGTTACTGAATGTAGCTTCCTGAAGTGGTTCTGCTTGGAATCTTTTCTGAAACTGAACCCTCTGTTGTAGGACAAACTGAAGGGCAGTGGTTTTCAAACTGGAGTCAGGGTTCCCCCAGGGGTCCGTGAAGCATATCCAGGGGGTCCGTGATTCTTTTTTTAATTTAGGTACAGTGACGGAAATCACAACCCACCCTTAACAAATGATTATATTTATAATTAAAATTATTGAGTTTGTATAGTTATTAGCCTGTTTTCCTGGTGACTGTATTTAATACAAACCCCAATAACACAAAAACAAGAAGACTGATAAATAGTGTCAACTTGTCAGCTCTAATAAATATTTCATATAGTTCATGAATTAAATCTGGAGTATCTGGACTAATTCCCTGCTGTAGATATAATCTTTTCTGTTCTAAAAGGTGTACCTCAGGGTTCTGTACTGAGTCCGTTTTTAGTTGCTCTGTACATGCTACACTGGGGTATTAAGAGTGGTAATTTAATACACTTTATCTTTATCACCCTCATTATCCTTTGTGTGTGTGTGTGTGTGTGTGTGTGTGTGTGAGAGAGAATGTAACTGCTCCTCATACACACAGAGCCTTGATGTCCTGACCTCATGCTCTTGCTGTCTGTCCTTGTCTGACCCATTCCTTCAAACACAAACACACACAAAGACACACACAAACAAACACACACACACATACACACACACACACACACACACACAGTCATCTGAGGGTTGTGCGATGAAGACGTTAAAGGATGTGACAAGGGGAAAGGGCATGCTGAAGAAATGGAAGTTGGCAGAAGGGGTGTGTTTGTCCAGTGTGTGTGTGTGTGTGTGAGAGAGGGAGAGAGAGAGATGCTGGGCTTCACAAGATGGCTAACACAACACAAACTCACACAACAGGATCAGATATCAACTCTGTTTTGACCATTTTGCCATCTACTGTGGTGTATTGGTTGAATATAATGTCGGTATTGGGGCCGGCGCTTTACTGTTTGAATACTCTTCGATTTTATTAATATTTATGTATTTGAAGGGAAAAACCACATTTGAATGTTTAAGAGCTCATGCCTCCTTAAGCTTTTGGCCTTGATATAGGAAAAGAGATATGAATAAATGCATCTTGTTTTATTTTCTTGTTTAAAAAAATAAAGTATAAATTATATAATTACGTATTTTAAAAAATGAACAATGTATGTGTCCTAAACGTCATTTTCCGTATAAGTATTTAACAGTTTCCAACAGGCAGTGTTATACATTGTTATACCCTGTGTAGTGAGCATATATATCACACATCTCGATGATAGTAAACTTGCAAATGCTACTGGGATTGAAAAGGCATTTCTTTTTGGCAGAGGACAAGAAAGTACAATGTTAAATGATTTCAATATGGCAGAATGATACTTGTTAAGACAGTGTTTTTGTGTTTACAAATTGCAAGATTCATGAACAGTGAACAGTGAGTCATGTTACCATAAATACAAAGATAAATACTATAGATGTGCCTTTGACCATCCTTAAAAAGGAAAAAGAAAAAGAAAGAGAGAGAGGAAAACAAGCACTCCATGTTCTTCATAACTGACTATTGATAAACTCATATATCTGAACTTGTAAAGAATCTCCATTCTAAAGAACACTGACCTTTTCATACAATATCTCAGAGTTCAGGAGGCAGATGCTCTATGAATTGTCTCTAAATATTCATAAATGAGACTTTATTGACCCTGAGCCCTGCAGGTAGTTGTTCATGAAGAAATACCTGTAATATTTCCTTCTATACTTTTGCATTTGAATAATGGCAGCCATTGTACATCGCAGTGCACAAAAATGCAAATGCAACTACATGTTTTGCAAATGAATTTGCATTTTGTCTCAAATTATGCAAAACCCCTAATGGAAATAAAGTGCAGAAAATGTTACATGTTACTGGAAGGTTTATGTGTGTGTACATATATATATATATATAGATTGATAGATAGATAGATAGATATCTATTGCATTCAGAAAGTATTCAGACCCCTTTATTTTTTTTCACATTTTGTTACATTGCAGCCTTATGCTAAAATTTTTTTTTTTTCACATCAATCTACACTCCATACCCCATAATGACAAAGCAAAAACCAGATTTGTGATAACTTTGCAAATTTATTAAAAGAAAAAAAAATGGAAATATCATATTGACATAAGTATTTGAACCTTTGCTATGACACTTGAAATTTAGCTCAGGTGTATCCCATTTCTCTGGATCATCTTTGAGATGTTTCTCCAATTTGATTGGAGTCTGCCTGTGGCAAATTCAATTGATTGGACATGATTCGGAAAGGCACACACCTGTGTATATAGGGATTAACAGCTAAAAATGCATATCAGAGCGAAAACCAAGCTCAGAGACAGGATTGTGTCAAGGCACAGAATGGGAGAAGGCTACAAAAAAATTCTGCTGCATTAAACGTTCCCAAGAGCACATTGGCCTCCATAATTCTTAAATGGAAGACGTTTGGAACAACAAGGACTCTTCCTAGAGCTGGTCTCCTGGCCAAACTGAGCAACCAGGGGAGAAGGGCCTTGGTAAGAGAGGTGACTAAGAACCCGATGGTCACTCTGGTTCAGCTCCAGAGATCATGTGTGGAGATGTGAGAAACTTGCAGAAGGTCAGCCATCACTGCAACACTCCACCGATCTGGGCTTTATGGCAAAGTGGCCAGACAGAAGCCTCTCCTCAGTGCAAGACATATATATATATAAGTGACAGTGGTATACGGTCAGATTGTGTAAAGATGCCCCTGAGACAAGTACAAGGCCAAATGGGAGAAAATACAAGTGTTTAAAAAAAAAAAAAAAAAAAAGTAGATCATGTGAGACATCAATATACAGACAAATAAATACCAAACCAAGCAGTAATAATAACTGATAAAGAGCAGAATACAGCAGTGATAGGTGAAAGATGTGGCATCTAATGTGCCTAAGTATCAGTAACACTACTATGACAAGCTGGATCAATATTAGAAACTTAAATAAAAAATGAGGAGAGTTTAAAAGTTTAAAATCAAGGTGTTATTATTAGTGAAAGATTTCCCTAGAGTTAGCATCTCACTGACCAGCTAGTGTGTCAACGAGATAGCATTGTTAATCAAACGTGGTGGGTGGGGGAAACTGTGCGGTTTGGGGGCTAGTTTTAAGTGGAATTACACCAGAACACAAGCATCTGTTTTTTAAAAAAAAACTTAAAAATCTACTTTTTTAAAAAACCAGTGTCTTCCTAGTCACTATATATGTAGCGCACACAGGTTCTTAGTGTTGTTTGGACCCCTTCACTCAGTTATGTCACATTTCCACCAGAGATTGTGTTACTAATCTGAATCGAGAACTGTTCATAGCCTGATTGTGTACCTGTGCCTGTTTCCTATTGTGTGTCAGTACTTGTGAACGTCTTAAAGGTTGTGAGGTGATGATAGCATCTTATCACATGACGCTACATGGGTTTGTGTGGCCCTAGGCAAGATCACGACCATGAGCCCTCAACACACAAACACACATTGAACCAGTGCGTACAATACGTTTGAATTCTGTCTTTTATTAGAGTAAGCACTTCACAGAAAAGACGTTTCAAGAGCTATCTGACAGTATCTTATGTTTCGCTTTAACCAAAGTGTGGACTAAGTAATGTCATGCTCCTTTAGGACAAGGAGAAACATCCTCAAATAGGGGCTCTGTAGCTTTTGGCACACTTAACAGTTTCCAGAAATGAAGCTAGAGCACAAAAGAATACTACAAGGTGCCCCAAAAGTCTCCATACATAGGGCGACTATGTATACCAGGACCACTTCGATTGTGCCTTCGTCAGTGGATGTTCATGGATGTCCACTTCTTGGTTGATCTACACCACTTCCAGTCTTTCCGAATTTGTTAATAGTGTGTTGTGTGTGATGTGCTTACCATGTTTCCTGTTAAAGTCCATCACAACCTTGTGACAGCTTCCAATCCAGCCATGAGCCATGATTTCAATACGTTCTCCTTTTGTCAAAGGCATTCTTAAAGGCTACCTGAAAAAATATATATAATATATAAACTAAATATGAAAAATTTAGAAAGACATTTTGCTAAAAAGTGTTAATTTCCCTACGCATGGAGACTTTTGGGACACGATGTATATTAAAGACATCACTTTTAAGCAAACATTTCAGAATGTAAACCCTGCGGAACACTTCTGGTCTGATATCTCATTAAGTAAACCACATACAAACTAAATTGCATACAGGAATATGTTTAGCTATCATTCACTATTACGATGTAGCTAACTTGTCTTAATTAACTTGTCTAACTTGTCGATGTAGCTAACTTGTCGTAAATCTAACGATGTAGCTAACTTGTCATAAATCTCTCCCTCTTTCTGAAGAAGGAACAGCCAAGCTATCCAACTAACATGAGCCAGAACACTAGAAACTGTCACACAAACCACCCATACCAGCTAGCATAGCTAGTTTTTGTTTCAAAATGGTGGTTGTCTGTCTTTTACGATGACTCGTGACTATTTTGTGATTGTTTTCTTGTGCTCCGTCTCTCTGTTTGGAACCCTGGCAAGAAGTAGCTACAGTCCAAGTCACTTGGTAATGAAAATAACAAAATGTTAGATCGTGTGTTTTTTTGAAAGAGTATTTTGTTCTGGAGGAAAAAAAAGCTTTTACACACTTGGAAGAGCAGCTTCAGGAAACCATGACATGGTAGAATCAGTAAAAATACTGAATCTACCATTAAACTAATGGGTCTGTCGTAGAAGGAGAAGGGAAAACACCACCTCCTGGAAGGATGAGGCAGGAATTTATCATTTATACAAATTATAAATGCTTCCATTTTTTGCATAATGAGCAAGCATATGGTTGTTAAGTGCATGAAATGATTGAGTAGATCATTTACCGCCTTTTAAAGTATTTCCATATGCATACAATGCGCCTGTTTTGTGCTTGTTAAGCTGCGTGTAAACATATGGGGTAAATGCTTATTTGATACCGTGTGTGTGTCTCTGTGTGTGTGTAATGATGCAGTAGAGCAGCTGCATATGTGTGCGTGCTTGTGTGCACGTGTGGCAGTGGTTTAGTTGGCACACTGTGTGCATGTGTGTGTGTGTGTGTGTGTGTGTGTAACAGTCTTTGTGTGCAAGCTCTCGAGGAGATGTTGTTATGTAAGAGCCCTCTGCTGTATACTGCACTTCAGTAATGCAGCCGTACTGCTAAATAAAGACACACACACACACACACACATGCGCGCACACACACACACACACACACAGTCACAATCAGATAAGAGGCTGTACGACCATTTTCCCTGCCTTCATTTGTAGAGCCGGATCAAATCCCAGTAATGCAGCATCTCTCTCTCTCTCTCTCTCTCTCTCTCTTTCTCTCTCTTTCTCTGTGCTTCAGTCTCACTTATTGATCCCCATCTCACTCACACACATCCACAGATGGCCCACTTCCCATGATCTCTCAACAAAGACATCATTTTAGAGCATATAATAATATTCAGCAGTAATAGACACAAATAGAGCCATCACTTACTTTTCTACTGTCATATATTTAGTCTTGGTTCAGCACTCATACTGAAATTAAGAGCAGCCTGCGCTACGCCACTGGCTCTGACAGCTCACTGTGTGTGTGTGTGTGTGTGTGTGTGTCCACTGCTAAAGGATTTTGTGTAAAGGATTTTCTGTAGTGTGAATACAAAATGTGATGTGTGTGGGATATAAAAGCCTCTTGACCTTCACATTTCCTCTCTTCACTTTCAATAGGCTATATTCACTTCAGTGTTTTGTATTTGTGTAGTAAATGATTTGGAAAAAGGTTGCAAAGACACACTAGAACAAGTAGTGAGTTACTCTCTGCCTTAAGACACTTCAGAACGTGCCTGATGTAGTTGACGGTGTCACTTCCATCTGTTTGACGTTACTCACCTCACTGGAAACAGGCATTTTGTTTCTTTCTTTTTTTCCTCTACATGCACTTGTTAACCTATAACTCCAAATCCTAATCAATAGAATTCAAATAATTTTAATATTAGGTCACTTCTAATTTAACAAGTTGTAGGGATTATTATGTATAGTATTTTTATTGAATTAGTGAAATGTCTTCCTCATTAAAAACAACATTCATGATGAATTTCAGTCTGGGTGCAGATCATAGTACTGAATCAGCATTAGTGAAAATACATGAATATACATATAAATGTCTCAATTCTGACATTTAAGTGGTGCAGTTAATACAATATTATTATTTCTTTCAACCATTGAAAAACATTCAGCTGTGTTCAGTGTTTTACACATATTTATATTACAGAGTGGTTGAATTCTCGAAGCTGATTGGTCAGAATGTGTGTATTATTGTTCTATAACTGGAAAGTAGTTCCGGCTGCAACACGAACGATAGGTTAATATTAATGCACTCGTTCTTGTTATTGTTTCTAAAGTAACAGCTCATACACAGGGACTTGTACAAATAACAAACAGATAAAAAAAGTATTGTTTAACAAAAGAATAGCTATAATCATTGATGTGGTGAAGTTTTTTTTATTTAAGGAGATGTTTATTTAACATTTATGGAAGGAGTCGCAGGTGTCAGCGCATTGCAACAGTCACAGTGCTTTGTAAAGTTTCCTTTTCAGGACAGAGGAGTTTACAAGCTGCATTTTTTTTAGCGACAGAGAGAAAAGGAGAGGCTGATGAAGGAATGAATGTTTCTTGCAGCTATAACGTAAGCGATAACAGGAACTTGTCTTGTGGATGTTCCCAAAATGTAACTATTAACAGTTAGAAAGAGTGATGTGTTATTCATTAATAAATTAAACGTTGTAATTGTTGGAAAATTGCTGTGATATAAGCAGAATAATAAAACAATACACTTCACAATATCCAGGTGTGGATCATTGTTGTATAACAGCACGGTCATGTGTTAACCCTTTCATAACCCAGAAGTAGACAAATCATCATCACAAATTCATTAGCTAGCCCACCAGGCTCTAATTTACTGTCCAGCACTAAAAAGCATAATTCATGGATGAACATATTTAAATTAAGGGCACTTAAGTAAAATATGCAAGTTCAACAAAAAGTAAATAGGTAAATAATATCAGTTTTATGTTAAAATCGTTAAATAGAAATACGAACATTTACGACCCTAATTGTTCATAGTAACATGGACATTATATCAATATGTAAAAGCTACATAAGTCCATACATAAGAACTTTTTAGAGTGTGTGTTTTGGTTGCCCAGAGGCCTAAGCTAAACTAGGCAAAAAATATTAGCTACCATAAAGTAATAAAGTACGACAAGCTAGTTAGCTAGTTAAACAAGTATAAGGATGACGTGACTCATTATCCTGAGTCGTTATCCTTTTCTTAGAAATTTCTGAAATAGCACATCCTGTTGACAAACTGTCAGCATGTTGTGGGCCAGCGTCTGGCTATGAGCTGCGGTGTTTTTACTCATGTACAAGTCTCAGGCTAGCGTCTTTATCTCTTCTTGATATGTTTAACAGTGAGGTGACTGTGTGTTGTGCTAGCAAGAGAGTTACTGGATATGAAGCTTTATTGCACTTAACGTGTCCATCAGGCTACGTTGAAAAAAAAAAAAAAAACGCTAATCACCCAGACATGCTCGTGATTTGTCCACCTTTGTTAATTACGGTGCTGCAATGGGTAACGTTGTCTCCTCATAGCTCTAGGGTTCTTATTTGTTCCTGACCTCGAGTTACTGTCTGTTTGGCGTTTCTCATGTTCTCATCATGTCTACATGGCTTTCCACCGGGTTCTCCGGTTTCCTCCAACCTCCCAAAAACATGCCAATAGTTAGACTGAGGACTCAAAATTGCCTCTAGGTGTATGTGTTTGTGTGTGTGTTTCTGTGTGTATGACAAATGCCATACTAGCCTTTGGCTACCGTTGCCCTGGTAACACCTGTCACAGTTTGCTTTCTCGCTCACCACCTTTTCCTTTCCCCTTTTTTTCTCGCTCTGCTTCTTCAGTTCTTCTCCTGTAATTCCATAAATGAATTCTATTTATTCAGAGCAATTTTTCTATCACATAACACTTGATACGCAACGAGTAATTTAGTGCAAACGTTTATTAAACATGTTTAAAGCTAAAAGTAGAACATGGCACCTTTAACATACTAATGTGTTGTTTTTTTTGCTCTTCACACTCGCATATCTTTCCTCTCGTTTCTTTTTCTCCCACTGCCCCAGTTTCTGGTGTTATGAAAAGCAGTGAGTGTGTGCCAGTAATCAGGCATACTGTTAGTGATAGGGAAAAGATTCTTCTTCGTGAAGGCTTGTGCATAATTTTTAATGTTCTTGATGAAAAATAATCACTATAAGGAATGCATTAAACTCACAAAGTGCCAAGTGGCAATACTGGAAAATGTTGTACCTGTACAAATCAAGAAGTGAGATGCAGAAATAGTTTTTTAATTTCATCCTGGCACTCTGAAGCGAAGTCAAATTGAATCATGAGGTGTCTAGAGATTCTCACCTCAATACGCTTTAATATTCAACATACCCAATAATGTTGTCTTGTGCACTTCAAAATGTTGTCACTACTCCTGTGTTTTATTTGGGATGATCGTCTCTAAAGGTTTTTGTTTTAATCTAATTTGAGAAGCGAGAGAAAATGTAGAATTATTTATAACCTGTAGTCTTGTTTTTAATGCAATACCATGCTACTGCTGTAAAGCATGATAAGCTATATCCTTACATCCAGACATTCAGTTTGAAGTACATCTACACTATTATGTGCTCGAATCTCTAACCTCAACCTAATTAGCCAAAAATGGCCAAATAGTGAGTAGAATGATGATTTTGTCTTCCGTGTTAAGTACATATATCCTCAGGAGCATATCTCTGTGATCAGGACACTCTCATATTTGCTTGTTCTCTCTTTCTCACATTTTATTCTCTGCCCTTAAAGGAGCGGTTTGTAATTTTTAGTGCCCTCTGCTGTCTGTGATGCAGAAATACAATCAAAATAAAAACAATGATGAGCTCACCCAGTGACCCCACACCCCTCTCTTTTTTTTAATTTTTTACCCATTTTTGGGAGGGTGAAGGATAACGTGTGCTTCCTGAGACACATGAAACCAGTCAAAGACATCTTTTCAAACTGCAGCATAAGTCACTCTGAGGAAAGGCACAATCTACCCTCTTCTGCATACATGAACTCACAGACACCCATGATTGGCTAGCATTGCTGTGATTGACAGGGCAGAGAGAGTATGCCCCTCCCACCCAGAGAGCACAGCCAATTTAAAAGTGCTTTTACACATGATATAATCACATAATTTTAAAGATACATTAGGAAAACTCACAATAATTGCAAAAGAAGGAGGTGGTTTGGATCAACAACAACAACAAAAACATCACCTTTGTTCTGTCTGGCCGAAGTAATTTCTGGGCCAGAAAAAATGCAAACATAAGCCCTGAATATCCTGATCCTGATTGTGAATACTGTGTTTTTCTAATATATCTTTAAAATGATGTGATTATATCAGGTTTAAAAGCACATTTATAATCACAAACTGCACCTTTAATTATGAGGGGTCAATTGATTATCTTTTTAATTCGTTTTTAAACTAAAGCCACTGATACCAGTGGACCAGTAGACTTTTTTTTTTTACAGTTTCTCTCTCTCTCTCTCTCTCTCTCTCTCTCTCTGTAGCGGTCCCCTTCCCGCTGAGCCACAGGTTGAGTATGCGGGAGGTGTTTGACTGTGAAGGAAAGCCACGTGTAGACCTGCTGAAGGCTCACCTCACTAAAGAAGGCCGTGTGGAGGAACCTGTCGCCCTGCGCATCATCAATGAGGGAGCCTCCATCCTGCGACAGGAGAAGACAATGCTGGACATCGAGGCTCCCGTTACAGGTCAGAGAGACGAACACATATGCCCTAAACACTAGTTTTCACAAACTTGCCAAATGCTAATTGGCATAGAATCCATTCTAACAAGACTTCCTGTTAGACTTTATTCTTCCAGTGCAGTATGTGTGTTCCCATAATGCTGTGGTGAGTTTAAATGATGGTGTAATGAACTAAAGTGTAAAATGTACTACTTTATCTGCAACTCCATTGTGCTGCTCAATTCTCAATTCTGACTGGACAGAAGAAAGCAAAACATTTAATTGCTGATATGGCGAAGCTTTCTTTGTAAAAAGATGTTTATTTAACATTTAAGGAGTCTCCAGTGTCAGCACATTGTAATAGCTGTAACTTTCCACTTTCCACCGCAGTGAGTCTTCAGGACAGAGGACTTTATACTTTCCGGTTTCTCTGTAACATGACAAGCTGTGTTTTTGGTTTATTAACTTTAATAAAACGAGAAAAGAGAGAGAAAGGTGAGGGGTTGGCTGTAAAAAGAACTGCGTGTCATCAATTTATAACTTAAAATGTGTAATAATTGGCAAATTGCTGTGGTGTGAAAGAAAACGCCACCCGTATACCGTATAATAGTACCGTTTTGTTCAAGTACCCCTTGCTGCAGAGCCAAAAGTCCAGGGAGTGGAATCAGTCCTGATTTAGCTCCTCCTTCCTGGGCGGAGTCGAATCAAAATTACAGAGGGTGGAGGCGACTAAGTTTGTTTCAGAGTGGATAACTGTTTGTCATTATGTTTTGTACAATATGTTGTAGATTAAGGGTTAGGCTTAGTGTTACATTGAAAGGAGGAGTTAGATCAGGTCCAGCTCCACCCCCTGGACTTTTGGTTCTGCAGCAAGGACTATCTCAAACGGTTGGAAAGGAGTGCCAATTTAATATGTAGTACGACCAGTGTAAGAATATTCTTTTAATGAAAGAGGACTGCATATGAGATTTAGACACTCACAGGCTGTTACAGTCTTTGTACGGTTTGCAGGATCCCTAAAACTTGTGAATACTATACTGTATGGCCAAAAGTATATGGACACCTGACTATGACACACATATGTGGTTCTTCCCCAAACTGTTGCCACAAAGTTGGAAGCACACAATTGTACATGTCTTTTTATGCTATAGTATTACAGTTTCTCTTCACTGGAACCAAGAGGCCCAAACCTGTTCCAGCATGACAATGCCCCTGGGCACAAAGTGAGCTCCATGAAGACCCAGCGTCCTGCACAGAGCCCTGTCCTCAACCCCACTGAACACCTTTGGGATGAACTGGAATGCTGCCTGTACAGCAGGCCTTCTCACCCAGCGTCAGTGCCTGACCTCACTAATGCTCTTGTGGCTGAATGAGCACAAATCCCCAGAGCCACGCTCCAAAATCTAGAGGAAAGCCTTCCCAGAATAGTGGCGGTTATTATAATAGCACTAGGGGGACTAAATCTGGAATGGGATGTTGAACAAGCACATACGAGTGTAATGGTCAGGCGTCTACATACTTTTGGCCATATAGTGTATGTTCTTAGATTATTTTAAAGATTATTCTAGTTAGAATAAAACTCTAGTTTTTATTAGATATGATCCAGACACATGGAGATGGATATCTGAGCACTGGTGGGAGAGTGTGTGGAATGTGTTAGTCCATGCTATGTGTGCTTTTGATGTAGAAGCAGTAGGAGGAGAGAAATTGGGTGCTCTGGGGTTTGGTTTTTCATTTCTGGAAATATTTTGCAGATCAGTCAAAGATTATTACACTAAAGTACAGATTTGAGTTAAAAGGCGTGTTTCCACTGGGGTTCAGGGCGAGTTCCTGTTCTGTGTTTCCACTGCGCCGTGGGAACAAGTACCATTATGCAAAATGGCAAATTGCGATACAGTAACTAAGCTAAGCAAAGATACAGCAAAAAGAAAAGTGTTGAGATTGAAGTGTTTTGGTTTTTTTTTTGTCCCAGTGTTCAGTACAGCAAGCTCCACTAATAGTTCCTGGTCCGGGAGCTACATTCCTACATTCCTGTATGAGAACTACAACCCAGGAACTAAAAGCAGCACTTCCTTCAAAATGTTCCTAGAGTTCCTGGGTTGTCTAAAGTCGCGTCTGGAAAAAAATGGGTCCTCAGGTTTTTTTTTTTTCATTGAGATGGTTCTGTCTTCTAATGGACTTTATCTTTCTGTAATGTTAGCTCTCTCTAGTAGATTTCTATGTCGAAGTTCAAGGGGTTTCCCCAGATGAACAAAACAAATAACCCTTTAGGGTGCTAAGTCTAACCTTGTTTTTTCTAAGAGTGTACTGAGGGACAGCCTTTTATTAGAGAGAGTAATCACCTGATTCACACATATACACATTTATGCAGCAGCCCTGAATTAGGATGAGGTCAAACCATATTTAAAAAGGGAAATGATCAATAATTCATTGTTAACTGTTAGAAGGCAGTATGCACTAAGTGAGGAATAAAACACCCGGGGGCATTCTATTATAGGAAATTCATCAATAGTATGGTATGATGTTGGTGTGACAAAGCAGAGTTACTGTTACCACCCTGGAGCTGATTATTTTCCAATAACAGCATGTCCCAAAGCATGTTTTTGTCTTATATCACAGTAATTTGCCAACAATTACAATTTTTATTTATGTCACACTTTTTAATCGTTTATAGTATAAAGTTTAAGGTTTAACATTTAAAGTTGTGGAATGTCTTCAAAACCAGCTAGTCCCTGTTATCACTTACGTGTTATGAGTTAATGACGTTAATAAGACAGAAGAATACTGCTTGTCATGTAACCGAGAAACCGGAAAGGTCCTGCGTCAGAAGACTTAAAGTTACAGCTTTACCTCCGACGGTTACAAAGCACTGACACTGGAGACTCCTTCCATAAATGCTAAATAAATGTCTCCTCACACTACATCATCAATCTCATACTTTTTAAAATCCGTTTCTGTGGAGCGTCCGCCGTAGAAATACCTGTGTTAGTTGTTACTATAGAAACGAAAATGAATCGACACCTTCTGACCAATCAGAATGGAGAATGTAACAGTGCTGTGGTATAAAAGATGAATATGTCTGTAGGTGAGATTTGGTTTGTAGGGACATTTCTACATAGTAAGAATTTGCGAATGAATACTAGCTTTGTTTTCTTCCACTAAAATGTATGCAGTTCTGATATCGTGTGTGTACTGCAGTGTGTGGAGATATTCACGGGCAGTTCTTTGACCTGATGAAGCTGTTTGAGGTGGGAGGGTCTCCAGCTACAACGCGGTACCTCTTTCTAGGGGACTACGTGGACCGAGGTTACTTCAGTATCGAGGTTAGTGACCTAGTGCTTTCTCTCACACTCACGCTGTGTAGGCACCCTACCTAGTAAACCATGTGTTTGTAGTTGCCAGGTTAGCGCTCTGTTTAAACTTCATGTTCAGTAGTTAGCAATGGATTTCAGCTGACCCTATTTCTTTTCCTTTTTTTTAATAGCAAAAAAATTAATTTGAAAGTGACTGACGAAATTATAATTTTTTTGCTTGAGATTCACATAGACTAGGCATTTCACCAAAATGATCAGAATCTCTCTGTAATATGATATTTATATTGTTCAACAGAATTATAAGGTAGTATGAAAATCTGTGATTCTTAGATAAGTAAAGTTTCATAAAAATTTCAACATTACATTTTTAAAAACAGTGCATTGGTGAGAAAACTCAGATATATTCAGGCTGAATCATGTTTATAACATTAACATATTTTTTTGCAACAACAATAAAAAAAAGTCAGATAGAATTGCATGGTTTTGATGAGATTGCGTGTACATCATGACAGTATTACAGCAATTACAAATTTCGGAAAAACTTTTCCAATTTCCGGATTTCCAGCTTGACAGTGGGTGATGTTGATAACATGGCAGAGGCTTTAACAGTTTAAGGAAGTCAAGCTTGTCAAGATTTAACTCAGTTTCTAGACATTACTAGAAAACTCACTTTCTAAACCAGAAATTGTAGCCATTACTAGAAAATGACATTTGATTATAGAGTGTAGTATAGTTGATGTTTCAGCTAATAGAATTGAAGGCATTAAAATTTGGTTTAACTACCTGCTACCCAGCAATGTGTTCATTGTGAATGCACTGAAATAAGGTTTTGAAGTTTTAAAGATGATTGTAATGTAAGTTTCATGCATTTCATCTTTTTCTTTTAAATTTCAATGGGAATTTAATTCATAACAGAATATAAAGAGTAAATGAAAAACCAACTCTTTATATAATTTCTGTGACCCCACCCTCTCTCTCTCTCTCTCTCTCTCTCTCTCTCTCTCTCTTTCTCAGTGTGTATTGTATCTCTGGTCACTGAAAATCCTCTACCCAAAGACGTTATTTCTGCTGCGGGGAAACCATGAATGTAGACATTTGACTGAATATTTCACATTCAAACAAGAATGTAAGTATGAAGGCACACACTTCTTTTTGTCCACTAAATTTCTCACTTTATTTCCTGCTCAAACAGCAAGTCAGACCTTTATCCATCTCCTGTTTACCCACAATGCATTATTTTTTCCTTTAGCCCATTGGTTTGATTTATCTATTTTTCTACAACCATTTTTCTTCACCCACAACTATCTTTCTGAGAAAGAACCATTCATCCATCTATCCATCTATGCTGTCTATCTAATCATTCTTCCATTTTCTCCATCATTCGATCCATACATCCTGTTCAACCATCCAGTCATAAGTCATGCTTATCCATCCATCTGTTCATTTTCCACCCATTCGTCCATCCATCCATCCATCCATCCATTTTCTCTCCTCTCCATCCCTCTATCCACAACTGTCTTCTTACTCTATATAGCCATACATTTATCTATCCATTTAGACATTCTATCCATCATCTATCCATCCATTCATTCTATTCTCTTCATCATTTTATCTATCCATCCATCCATCCATCCATCCTTCTATCACTAACTGTCCTCTCAGTCTGTATGTCCACTCATCCACCCATCCAACCATTCATCCAACAACTGTCTTCTCAGTCTACAAATACATGCATCTATCTATCTATCCCTTCCTCCTGTCCCCTTCTCTTCCAAATCCCACCATTTCTTCAGGATCCTTCTTTCCCTCACCCTCTTCATAAGCTCCATGTTTTCTCTCAGACATGCTTTCTAGATCAGTGTCTCTCAAATGAGACAGAGAGAGCGAGAGCATTAGCAGCAAATTAATTTGCTCGTTAATGATTGGCCCAGGGAGTCAGCGAGTGTGATTTCCCTGATGGGACAGTAAAGAGTGGGCGCCCTCCTTTTCCATCTGCCAAGTGCGAGAACACACACACACACACACACACACACACGGGCTTCATTGGACACACTCTTGGCCTGAAAAGGGCTGCCCTCAGTTAAAGAGACATCCATCCTTTAAGATGAACAGTCCATTTTGTGTTTCTGTACCTTCTTAAATGTGGTCTTTTAAATCATAATCTTTCCTGTGCTAAATAATAACTTGTTTGATCTTGAGGTTTCTCCAAAAAAAAAAGGCACAGAAGTGACTTGCGTCTCTTATCAAGAAAACCAGGTTCAATAAATATGCAAATAGGAAATGCCCTTGTGGTCTTGATTTGCATATTGTAAACTGATTGGCTCTTATATTTTATGATGCAACAACACTCGCCTCTCATGTTTTCACCTCAGATTTTCTTGTACGATTTTTCTTTCTTTTTTTTTTTTAGAAAAAAAAAACACGTCTGTGTGTAAATAAATTATATTCCCTTAATAATCCTAAAGACACATTTTAAACACAAGTTTAAATAATAAAATAAATTAAAAAAAAAACTTCACATAAATTTTATATGAAAAAAATGTACATGATTACCTGCAGAGACACTGCATGAGTGTGTGTAAGAAAACCATAGAAACAAGACGAGAGATGGAGGGAGGTGTGTGTGTGTGTGTGTGTGTTGCTGAGTGATGCAGTGGTATGACTGAACAGATGGGGTGGCTCTGGGATGGCGAAGTTGACACAGTACAGATTGTCTCTCAGACACACACTCTCTCTCTCTCTCTCTCTCTCTCTCTCTCTCTCTCGCTCTCTCGATGTCTCGATTGACAGTGTTCTGTGAAAGTGTAAATTCATGCAGGATCTCTGTGTACAAATGAGACGCAGAAGAAAATACAGCCTCGGAACATGTCGGAGCGTTTGCATGTTTTTAAGCTGTTCTTTTTCTCTTGTAATTCCTCTCACTCATGTTTGTCCATTTTCTTCTCTTCCCTCTCTCTTTTTGTCCTTCTTTAAGGTAAAATTAAATACTCGGAGCAGGTGTATGACGCGTGTATGGATGCGTTCGACTGTCTGCCACTGGCCGCTCTGATGAATCAGCAGTTTCTGTGCGTGCATGGTGGCCTCTCACCAGAGATACACACGTTAGATGACATCAAGAAGGTGCTCTCTCACACACAGACACACACACACACACACTCATGAATATGCTGATGGATTTAGTCTCTGAATAACATTTCTTGCACAGAGGAAACTGACCTTTATGTCCATTAAATTAATAAATCATTCAGGCCTGCTTGATGTTATGCGTCTATATATCCGCATTGCATCCTAATAAGATTTTACCTCACATGCATATACAATTGCTGCGTAAAATGCAAATTAGCTTACAACACAATTTTATTTATTTATTTATTTACGTGTCTAAGACCCAAGGTCACTTTCAAGGTATGTAATGCCAAGTAACAAAAAAAAAATGATGGTCTTATGCAAAAGGTGGCTGCCGTATTGAAAATGGAATTATCATAAAAGTGCATGTGTAAATGTACTGGAGACATATTTACGAAAAAAGGAAATCAGAAGTGATCACTCAAACCACTTCAGCCGGTCTGAGACACATTTTAGCAAATACATCCATCTCTCCAAACCTTATTTGAAAACCAAAACCTCTCCCAAAACATTACGAATCAATATACACTCCAATTTTACTTTCAGATGCTTGTGCAATATAGCAGTGTTTGCTATTAAACCGTCTAAAGAGTGTTTTCTTATAAAGATCAATTGCCAAAATCAAATGCTAGAGTTTCCACTGAGATTAAATAAAAAAGTGCAGAACTTTAGATGTCTTTTCCAAACCATCTTTTGCATAAAACAACCAGAACAACACAGAATGTTTGTGCTCAAGTGTTATAAATGTAACACACAGGACTCGAGACAGGTTTGAGGATCCATGTGCTGGAGGTGTATTACACGATAATGCAAAACTCGAGGTCGTAAGGAGGGTAATAGTCAAAACACAATCAAACACAGAACTTGCACACACTTAAGAGTTGGCAAGACTTCGCTATGACTGTTAGATGAAGTTTGCTTTGTCTACTGTTTAAACAGGAAGTGCTTATGAAGTAGTTCAGTAATAACAAAAAGATATGACGATAAACATAGTTGGATATTATGTGTGATACAGCAAACAAATTCTCTTCAGGATAATCAAAGATGCATAAGACTACAAGTGTAAATGCATGTGGTTAAGGTCTTACCAGGATCTTACCACACTGCAAAACGTGTATCTTAGCAAGTGGAAATATCTAAAATATATGCAAATCCAACTACAATTTCTCTTTATTAGATTGTTTTTAAACAAATATAAGATTAATAAGCTTTATAAGATTAATTAGTAATTTTTAAAAGAGTAATAATTCTTAGCTAATTGTAGAAAGGAGCAAAATTATCTGCCAATAGAATAAGACAATTTTAACCATGAAATTAGTAAATATGTCTAGAAAAAGGCTTAATGGTTTTATATTTGTTATAATAATAACAACAAATAATAATCTAATAATATTAGAAATATTAGATAACTTTTCCTTTATTCATGATTTTTCACTTGCTAAGACAGAAGTGTCCAAAGTCGAAACATGACAAAACGTAGCCCGCGGACAGATTGTGATTTTTCCTTTCACCTGACGGTGGCAGCAGACTGTGTTAACACAGTTAGCTAAATTGCAAAAGCTCTTTTTTTCTCTGACTACACTTGCAAATTGATTTACTGAATGATATTTAGTCATGGTTACAGACAAAAGGTGATTTCTGAAGAGCTGGAAACACAAATACTTTTTCATCGAGAGCCATAGCAAATGCGTGAGCCTTGTATATCAAGAGAGTGCTGAGGTAATTAAGGAACTTAATATCGTGAGACATTATGAAACAAATCATGGGCATTGCAAAAAAAATGATTCGGAGGATGAGAGAGCAGAGAAACTGAAGCAGCTGGAAGCTATCCTGGCAGAAGAAGGTTTTTATTAGAGAACATTACTAGAGTTAATAAGTGGCAGTGATTCCAATAAGCATGGAAAACCTTTTGTATGTTCTTGAAAGATTCCTTAATTGAAGTGGTCAATGTCGTTTATCCCATAAAGAAGCACGAATGTCTGAATATCAGCTTGTGTCTCACGATTATAGCTGTCACGTGATACCCTGCTGCAGTTATTCCACTAAAGATAAATTCACTATAATGGAGCTTTAAAGTAATATTTTTGATGACCAGCCCTCTGGTCTAATCTGACTGCCTTTGGACATCTCTGTGCTAAGATATTATTTTCTGCAGTGCAGGTGTGAACAGTTTTCTGAGTTGTTGCCATTCCTCTTTCGGCTGCTCCTGTTAGGGGTCACCACAGCAGATCATCGTTCCATGTATTTTATTTGGCACAGTTTTTATGCCGGATGCCCTTCCTTGACGCAACCCTTCCATTTTATCTGAGCTTGGGACAGGCATTGGGAGTGCACTGTCTTGTGCAGCCCTAGTGGCTGGGGTCAGTTCCCTGGCTGGGAATCGAACCCGGGCCACTGTGGTGTGAGCCCTGAGACGTAGCCACTAGTCCTCCACAGACCCCTCTTTAAAGCGTTTTGAGTGATCAGGTTTAAATCTGTTTAAACCCCTATAAAGGTCCAGGCTTGCATTTTATAGCTACACACATCTTCTTAATAGATAACGAATAATTCATAGTAGTTAATGAATTAAAAAAAACAAGAACTTTAAATTAAAATTTAGAGTCTTGGATGTTATTATACCTGCGTTTTTATGTGGATAATCCCGATATATGTGTATATAATGCTAATGTATTAGTCTTGGTATGATAATGTATGAGTTATGAAAATTTAATATTGCTCTCTATCTCTCTGTCTCTCTCTTTTTCTGTTTCTGTTTCTGTGCTCCAGCTGGACCGGTTTAAAGAGCCTCCAGCCTTTGGGCCCATGTGTGATCTTCTGTGGTCGGATCCACTAGAGGACTTTGGCAACGAGAAGTCGCAGGAGTATTTCAGTCACAACACTGTCCGCGGCTGCTCCTACTTCTACAGGTACCTCCGTGTGTGTGTGTGTGTGTGTGTGTGTGTGTGTGTGTGAAGTCGGAATATGAGAGACATGGAAGAAAGGAGGGACACAGGTTAGCTGGGTGTACGCTACAGGATTTTAAGACAAATGTTTTCCCTAATTTTCCTTTTCCAGAACATTTTTATGATCGAAAATAAAAAGCCAGTGACTGAGCAAGAGACATACTTTAGCACTTTGTCTTGAAGAAGAGCTTGTGGAAACGAGCGCCTTTAAAATTATATCGTGTAAAAATGACTACAGCTGGACTTCCAAGCAGATTATGCTTCTTGTGTGTTTATAGAGACAGAAACAAGTCCAGATAGATGCAGCAGATCCAGCTCTACCGTTGTGTGCATGTGATTATGTTGTGCTGATTTCCTGAAGATTTTATATGTAGTCCTGTAGGAAGTGTTGCTGCAAGCCTTTGTTGTTGGTAACATCAGAGTTTAAAAAAGTTAAACTCTTCAAAAAAATCAGAGTGACATCAAGTGCTTTTCTGCATCCTGACCAATCAGATTGCAAGTTGGTGGTCAATGGAGAAAAATAAACATGGAGGACAGAGTGCTGGTGAAAAATTAGTCTTGTTAGTGAGCGAATATAAGATTAACGACATGAACAAGTGAAAATGTTTCATTGCCAATATTCCAAAATTGCTGGTTTCAAACCAGCACAAAATTTATTTTTGAAAAAACCCTAATACTCATGTGTGTGATACTATATGGCTGCTAAATTTTTGACTTTATAACTAAAGAATAGAAATCGTGTAAAAACCCCAACATCACGTGTAGAAATCAGGTTTTTTTTTAAACAATTTTGCATGATTAAGGCAGTTAGTCATTTTTATATGCATCACATTTACACACCCAGTTATTCTATGAGTTATGTATGGAATAAAAAACTTCAAGACATGCTGTTATGAGAAAATAATCTGCGTTAGGGTGGTGTCAGCCAGTCATCACACTGAAGCTGATTAACTTCCAATAACAGCACGTTTTATTCCTCTTACACCACAGCAATTTGCAGGTGATTAATATAAACCTGATTTGAATTACAATCGGGACTGCTGTCATAGCTGCTGTTTAATCAACACCTCCTGACTAATCAGATTAGAGCATTCAGCGGCGCTGTGGTATAAAAACCTTTTACCTGTTTTATGCTCCAAGTTTCAGCTGCACCAAACAAACCATTTTAAACCTTTTTGTTAACGACTGTGGCTGTTGTTTCCTTTTGCAATCTTGGCGTGTGAATTTTCCGACAGAAACACGGCCCCAGTCCTTCTTGTGTTGGAACATTCAGTTGGTGAGCAGTGTGTGTGTGTGTGTGTGTGCAGAACTGTGTGCTCTGGGCAATTAGTTGTAGTGTGAAAATGAGCCTGCGTCTGTAATTGGAATTGTAAAGCAGCCCAAACAGCGGTCAGGCTCAGCAAAACACAAGAATTCCCACGGTCCCCTGGGAAATCGGGCGATCTGCTGTTACTATGACAACTGGCTACTACTGCCGAGAGTGAGAGAAAGAGAGTGAGAAGCGAGAGAATTAAATATATATAAATAAATAAAAGCAATAGAGATGGATTTGCTTTCTCTCATCTTATGAAATCCGACATCAATGAGAGGAGAACAGGCGAGATGGAGATGTAGTGTGTGTGTGTGTGTGTGTGTGTGTGTGTGTGTGTGTGTGATGGGTTGAACAAATCATCTGGAACACATTGTTGTGAGAGATAATGTTTACAAGAGTGGCTTATGTTCAGTTATGCCATTTTTCCATGTTTTATGAAAAAAAAAATCCATCACGGAGTCTCATTGTTGTGGTTTATAAACTCAGTCTTTATATAAAAATCTCTCCGAGCGAATCGTCTAGTCTGGACAGAGACACTGAAACGATAGGTACGGAATTTTATCAATCGGAGCTTGATTTTACAAACACACTGTACATGTGTTAAATTTGTAGGGACGAGGAACTAGTGACGTGTGGTTCAGAAGGAGTCGACTCGTATATATGAGCTGTTTTTTTCCTTCTTTTTCTTTGCTGTTGATGGTTTCAGCTCCTCTAGGACTCCTTTTTATTCAGTTGATTCATATATAAAGATTTTTAATGAAGTGAGGCCAGATTTAGTTTTACATTTTTTTTATCAAAGATAAACTTTAAAAAAAAAAACTTGAAAATACCATGAAAATAGCCATGGTAGCTGCATGGCGTTAAATTATAAACAAGCAAACAGTTTCCTTTGCTGTTGCTCTTGTTGCAGTATAATTTAATCCAAATTCTTCCCTTTTTTAAACATCTGGTTCCTCTTCAGGAAGCGCTTATCCTGGTCAGAGGTGCAGCGAAGTTAAATGTTGCTTTAATTGAATCAAACATCGTTATTAACATATTTGACTGGTCGCTTGAATTGAGTGGGTGTAACATGCTGTGTGATGAGGCAGGACGCAAGTGTGTTGTTTATGAAGGTTAAACCAATACTCATCATTATTATTCCGTGATACCAAGAGTCAGATGACAGGCAAGCGACAACAAATAAATAATATATATTCCGTAAATGAGAAAACATGCAGAAACCGGAGAGAAGGAAACCAGAATAAGGCTCAGACCTAAACACCCAAACGCACAAAAACATTGACAACACCTCGCCAAGAGACAGACACAGGAGGTTATAAATACACAAACTAATGAAGGGAATGAGCGGAGAACATGGGAGTACAATCCGGGAAAGTACCAATCACACGACAGGACTCAATGTGCAAAACAAAATGCACATGTTCATTGTAAACAAAAAAGTACAGCAGCGTTTACGATGCTGAGGATCATGTCACAGGCTGAAAGGGGGGAATTTGTGACAATGGGTTTCATCCAGACCTAAATAACGGAAAAAAAGAAGGCCTATAATTAAGCAATATTACACAAGCAAGTGTGTGTGTATACTGAATATCGGTATCCTGATGATACTCCGTATGACGGAACGATTGTGAGTGTGATATTGCTTTTAAACACCAGTTCTGTAAACAAGAAATTAATATCGAGTAGGTGACATTTCGGACAGAATGTGGCCAAATAATGTCGTTATTTTTTGCTCCACTAATGGAAATAGATCCCAAAGAAGCCACACCCACTTTATGGCGTGTCGGCTAGCTGGCTAGCTCGCGCACAATGATGTGTACATTCCCACTAAAGGTGCAACCAGTGAAACTGGCTTCGAATTAATATATATTGGTAGTTTACGTGGCGAAGACATTCGAGCGGAGTGACACACACAGTGAAATGTCCTAGTGTGGTTATAGTAAATATAAGCACTCTTGGAACGCTGCTCGGCCAATCAAATTAGTGGGCCGGAACTAACGGTTGTAGAAATAATGTCAACTTGGGTTTGTTCTGTCACAATCGAACATTAACATTTCAGTAGTTCATAAAGTATATCTGGGCTGAGTGGTCTATGGATTTCTTTATTATTATTATTATTATTATTATTATTATTATTAATTTTAACAGCTAAAAGGGTCACTAGTTTCCCTATGTCATCATTTATTATTTATATAAAAACCCATTCTAACTGGTAAAAATCTCAGTAACATGAGTGATGAGCCATTTGGGAGCTGAAAGTGTCAGTTCTTATTGGTGAGCTGAGCCGAATGCATTCGATTTCCTGAAAAGACTCAGGATTCCTATCAATAGAAGGAACAGCGCCCTCACTGGTGCAGGTGTGCTATTACAATTACAATTATTATCCAGATCACCTGAGCAGAATGAGGTTTCATGAGGAGACAGTAGCATGCACCATCCATCTTTTTAGATCATCTTAACAACACTTCTTAAAACAATCTTCCTAAATGAATCTGTTATTTGTGTCTAACAGTAACACTGAGCTGAAATCTGATCTCAGCGCCTTCAGGAAAATGACGTTCAAGAGATGAGAGTGTTTATCATATTTCTATGGCGAAAGATATATGTGCCAAAATATAAAGCACTATTTATAAGCTTCTGTGGTGTAAATATGGATTAAAAACTCCACAACCCAGAAGTCCACTGTCAGGTGACGTAATCCTCCTCCCCACGTGTGATCACTCGTGATTGGTCGAAGCAGAGAAAAAGAAGCAGACAAGAAAGTACACGGCTAAAATATTTAGTCTTCACTAAGTTAAAATTAAAACCCTTTTAGTACAATTCAGGTCTACATTCTGTAATTACTCATAAATGCCTCATAAATAAAATGCTTTTATAATCTCTCCTACATCTTATCTTGTTTTGCTTTATGATGTACGATCACTTTGTGTGGAGTTTATTTACGTAGCCGTCTGCCCTCGCTTAATATACAGTATTTGTCACCTACAATCACTATGTTCATAATGTTTTGTGTTCACATTTTTGGTAAGCTTCTATTACTGTTCTAATTTGTAGGATAAGTAAAAATATGTAAAATAAATATTAAATATTTGGGTAATATTATTATAATTCACCAGCTGTTTAAGATTTCACTTCTCTAGTTCTGTATACATGTGAAAAAGCTTCTATTACTGTTCTAATTTGTAGGATAAGTAAAAATTCATAAAATAAATATTAAATATTTATAAAATTTCACTTCTCTAGTTCTCCATTCATGTATAAAATGAGAGAGATTGTCTTCTATCCAGGGGTAGCGCTAATTATGTGCTAAGATCTGATTACATCTTCCCATCATCCAGCCCTGTTACATACAGAAAAGACGACAAAAATTCTAGTGAACTTTAAACTCCAAGGCCAACAGAAAAGGATCAACAATATGGAGTTATTTATGAAAGCAGTTTAAGGAAGGGGTGGTTTTTGAGCAGCAGTTTTCCCCCTGAGCTCGGAGAGAGAGAAGCGCTGGAGCAGGGAAAAACGTAGCACTCTGTAAGCGCAGTGTGAGATTTCCATCTGCTCGTTCTGTTAATGCAGCTTTTCTGTTTTCTATCTTCATAAACTGCTGTAGAGGCAGCTGGAGGACATGGAGCTAGTGATCCTTTTCGGTTTATTAGAGTCGAGTGAAAAAAGTTTGTGTAAAGACACCAAAGTTTGTCACAGTTTTGTTTTTGATTCATCGCTGCCTAGCGCTTCTGTATAGCGCACAGCGTCATGGTAAAAGGGTGAGCATGGTGATTTTAAAGTCGGGAATAAGCAGGTAGTGGATACAGAAAAGACACTTCTCAATCACAGGCATGTGAAATTCACACGTGCGGTTTTTAGACACTTTACGTGTTATGTACTTCCATGGGTGGGGGGGCGGGGGGGGGTACGGTGGTCTCACCTCTGGGGTTGCGACTTCGAACCCCACCTCCGCCCTGTGTGCACGGAGCTTGCATGTTCTCCCCGTGCTTTGGTGGTTTCCTCAGGGTACTCCAGTTTCCTCCCCCAGTCCAAAGACATGTGTTATAGGCTGATTGGCATTTCCAAATTGTCCATAGTGTGTGAATGGGTATGTGTGTGTGTGTGTGTGTGTGTGTTTGTGTGCGATGGTGCCCTGTGATGGCACCCCGTCCATGGTGTCCCCCACCTTGTGCCCCGAGTCCCCTAGTATAGGCTCCAGGCTCCCTGTAACCCTGTATAGAATAAGCAGTAAGGAAGATGGATGGATGGATGTTTTATACGTTTTGCACATGTAGTGCATGTGTTTTTATTTTCACATTTTCACGTGATCCATTTATTTTCACATGTAGGACATTTTTTTTGGTTTTATTTATCACATATTACTCACATGATGTCAAGTGTTTACTAACGTTACTAACGAGTTAACGTTCAAATTCAGGGCATAACATGCTAAAATGCATGTTTGCACATTCGTTCTTCACACGTGATGTATTCACACGTAAGTACTCACAATAAAAATGTATTCACACTTCACACTTGTAAAGAGTTCATTCTTTTAATCAGTGGAGAATCTTAATCGTATGTGGTCTGAATCCACTCCTAGGCCCTGCTGTAGGTATTTTAGTCATTTTAACACTTATCATGTTTTAGTAATAATTCTGAAACTCTTGAAGATGAAGCGTTCAGTGCAGTAGAAGTGAAGAAAGCAGTCAGAAACTATGAAAGGTGTATCTTCTTCTTCCTTCCTTTCTGTTTAGTGTTTCCAGCCTGAAGTTGATTATTTTCATAACAGCATTTATCAGTTTTATTTCTATTTTTGTATTTATTAAAGAACGACGTCATACTTTTTTATCCGTTTACAGTTACGTTTAACGCTGTGGAATGTCTGTGACTCAGGTCAGTCCATGTTTTCACTCATGTTTTCCCTCTTTTTATAGATGGCAGAACCCTCCCTTTTCTGATTACAGGCCAATCCCCTTTTCTGATTACAGACACGCCCTCATGTACAGATGTGATTGGGCAGTGATTACATTTCAGTGTGGCACGACAGCAACACACTGATGAAATGCTGAAAGTGAAATGCAGTGCATCAGAGAATTATATTCATTTGCTGGTTATTTTTCAGTGAAGAGATAAAGAGACATAAGATGTTTGTAGTTAAGCTTTTAGTTTTCGGTGTACTGTATTGTCTTCATGTCACAAACGAAAAGCCATAACATTTGTGTATCGCATTTCACGCTTTTCTCCTGATGCGAATGCTTTTCATATCTTCTCTACATACATAACTCCCTTTAGATGTGACTGAACACGGTTCAGTTTTATCTGAATGGTAGCTAACCTGTCTGTAAGATCAGGACATGTTTTATACAGTGACACTCAGCAGTGATGGACAGGAAGCTGGATGTCTGCCGTGTGCTTTCAGGCTGTTGTGCTTATCAGATTCTGCATGAGATTCTCTCCAGTCTGATTTCATTCTCACCTTTTTTTGTGGCTATTATACCGACGCCACTGTGATTTAGAGGGGTTGTGTTACATGGTGTGTGTGTGTGTGTGTCTGTGTGGATGTGTAGGAAAGGTGTTGCAGTTTAAAACAGTGCAATGATGTTTTGAATGGGCTCAGTGCTGCCATCTTGTGGCTGTTAGAGATGAAAAACAATATAATGGTGTCAAAGAGAGGAGTTTCTCTCATTTAAAGCAACATGCTAATAGACTCACAGCTTAAATCTCTCTCTCTCTCTCTCTCTCTCTCTCTCTCGGTGTGTGCACTATATACACCTCTCTCTCTCCCTTTCTGTCTCTCTTTCTCTATCTCTGTCTCTCCTTTTCTGTGTTTTTCTCTGTCTCTGCCTCTCTCTCTATCGCTATGTCTCTTTCTCTCCCCATCTCTTTCACACACACTCTCTCTCTATCTCTCTTTCCTTCTCTCACTCTATCTCTCTCTGTCTCTTTCTCTCTCTATCTCCATCTCTTTCTGACACTGTCTCATCCTCCGTTTCTTTCTATGTACTATACGCCTATCTCTGCCTGTCTCTCTCTTTATCTTTCTCTCTCTCTCCATCACCCTGTCCTCTGCATCTCTCTGTTTCTGTCTCTCATCATCTCTTTCTGTCTGTCTGTCTCTCTCTCTCTTCATCTCTTTCTCTCTGTCTGTCTGTCTCTGTCTCTCTCTCTTTATCTCTTTCTCTCTCTCTCTCTTCATCTCTTTCTCTCTCTCTGTCTCCCTCTTTCTCTCTCCTCGTCTCTTTCTCTCTGTCTCTCTCATTCTATATACTGTATACCTCTCTATCTTACTGTCTATCTCTCTGTCCTTCTCTTTCTATATACTATATACCTCTGTCTCTCTCGCTCCTCCTCTTTCTATATACTATATACTTCTGTCTCTGTCTGTCTCTCTCTCTCCTCCTCTTTCTATATACCTCTGTCTCTCTGTCTGTCTCTCTCTCTCTCCTCCTCTTTCTATATACCTCTGTCTCTGTCTCTCTCTGTATCTCTATATCTCTCTATTTTGCTGTCTGTCTCTCTGTCCTTCTCTTTCTATGTACTATATACCTCTGTCTCTCTGTCTGTCTCTATGTCCCTCTCTTTCTATGTACTATATACCTCTTTATCTCTGTCTGTGTCTCTCTCTCCACTTCTTTCTATACACCTTTGTCTCTGTCTCTCTTTGTATCTCTGTATCTCTCTATCTTGCTGTCTGTCTCCCTGTCCTTCTCTTTCTCTATGCTATATACCTCTGTATCACACTCTCACTCTGTCTGTCTCTTTCTCTGACTCTCTCTCTCTATGTGTGTGTGTGTGTGTATACAGCTATCCTGCGGTGTGTGAGTTTCTACAGACTAATAACTTGCTCTCGGTGATCAGAGCCCACGAGGCGCAGGACGCAGGGTAAGCGAAACACATCACTGAATTCACTTTAAAATAAACCGCAACATCACTGCAGCATCAGTAAACTCCACAACAGTAAACTCCACCTCACTTCAGTGTGTAACCACATCACTGCACATCACACCACACAGGGCTGTACCGCAGGAGAAGCTCATGTGGAAAATGAAAAGAGCCGCACACGTGATGTGTCGAGTGAAATACGTAAAATTGCAACATGAATTAGCGACCAGATTTATTTGACGGGAAAGCGGACACTGGTTAAGTGCTGGAACAGTTGTGTTGAAAGACACTGAGATGTGACTCACCCTGATGTTTCCATCATGAGATCATGCACTCGTCTCAGATTGGACATGATATACAAGATGTCATCATTGGAGACTCCACTATGTACTAAGCTGTAATCATGATATAGTGAGCAGTGACATCATATTTCCGAACACTAAACTCTTTATTTATTATGAGGACGTTATTATAAAACAATAATCAGTGTATGATGTAAGTAATAAAACACTTATAGATGTAGGTGTGCTGTTATAGATTAATAATCAATGACGTGGTCATGTGATGTGCCCCGACCCTGAAGCAGAGCTACTGCCTGAAGTTGATTATTTTCCAATAACAGCACGTTTTATTCTTATTTTTATTTATTAAAAAAACAACATTCTTTTTAATCCATTCACGGTTATGTTTAACGTTATGGAATGTCTGTGATATAAGTTAGTTCATCTTTTCACTTATGTTATAGCAGCTATAAATAGTCAATCCCTCACCAGACTGTCTTTTCTTCTCTCTCTTGAAGCTAGTAAGATAAAATAACGCAGTTAGAGAGAAACTGTAAAGCACAAATCTCTCCATCCTGGAGTCTTTCCTGTGTAACTTCAAGTTACAGCTTTTTAAAGTTCCTTCCATTGTATAAAGGATTACAGTCTTTTCTTAATCCATTTACGTGGAGTGTACACGTTTACACAGAGCTGTTCCAATAGAAATGATGAACTATTAGAAAGATCACATTAATACAAACCTGTGATTTGACACTGAAGTTGGTTTTATATTTGATTTTACACTCAGGCAGGAGTTCTGTCCAGCACACTAAAAGCTTTTTGGGTTAATCCCTGTAGAGGAAGGTTCTATGTAGAACAGAAGGTGTAGAACATTCTGTCTGAAAAAAATGGTTTAGACAGAATCAATAGCTATCCAAAGAAACCTTTTAGGACTTTTTTTTTTTTCAAAGGTGGAGTTTCGCTAAAATCAAATAATTGGTTGATTTCAGGTGGGAACGAATCCATTCATCCATCCCTCCATCCATTCATCCATCCATCCATCCATCCATCTTCTTTTACTAGCCTGCTCTATATCCTTCCATTTATGCCCTCTACCAGTCTGCTTACTTTCCATTCCTCCATTCTTCCATCCATCTATCCATCCATCCATCCATCTTCTTTTACTAGCCTGCTCTCTATTTTTCCCATTTATGCTCCTCTACCAGTCTGCTTACTAGCCATCCATCCTTCCATCCATCCATCCTTCCATCCATCCATCCATCTTACTTTACTATCCAACTCTCTGTCCCTCCATTTATCTACCTCTACCGGTCTGCTTACTTTCCATTCCTCCATTCATCCATCCATCCAGCCAGCCATCCATCCATCCATCCATTCCTTTCTACCAATCTGCTTTCTATCCATCCATCCATCTGTCCATCAGTCTTCCTTTACTAGCCTGCTCTGTCACTCCATTTATCCTCCTCCACCAGTCTGCTTTCTACCCATCCATCCATCCATCATTCCATTCATCCATCCATCCATCTTACTTTACTAGCCAATTCTCTGTCCCTACATTTATCTACCTCTACCAGTCTGTTTACTTTCCATTTTGCCATTCATTCATCCATCCATCCATCCATCAGTCGTCCTTTACTAGCCTGCTCTATCATTCCATTTATCCTCCTCTACCAGTCTGCTTATTACCCATCCATCCATCCATCCATCCATCCATCAGTCTTCCTGTACTTTCCTACTCTATCAATCCATTTATCCTCCTCCAACAGTCTGCTTACTATCCATCCATCCATCCATCCATCCATCTGTACCAGCCTGCTCACCATTCCTCCCATCATCCATCTATTGTGCCTCCTCCAGAACAAGATCTTCTACTTTTTTTCGTTATTATTATTATTATTATTATTATTATTATTATTGTCTCATCTCCTGCATTATTGTTTTGCAGTTATCGGATGTACAGAAAAAGCCAGACGACGGGCTTCCCCTCTCTCATCACGATCTTCTCCGCTCCCAATTACCTGGACGTGTATAATAATAAAGGTCGGTCATTTCTTTGGTGTGCTAATGGACCACATTGCTGTTGAGGCTCTTGTACTTCTGAAGTAGCAGTAATGTGGCTGGCTGACGGTTTAGCATTAGCATTGGATACACCTCTCTGTGTGCAGGCTGTGTGTATGTGATGCATGTCATTATTATTTGGTGTTTGTGCAGCTGCTGTGCTAAAATACGAGAACAATGTGATGAACATACGTCAGTTTAACTGCTCGCCACACCCTTACTGGCTGCCTAACTTCATGGACGTGTTCACCTGGTCCCTGCCTTTCGTAGGAGAGAAAGGTATGAGAGGAAGCTTCCATCACACCTCTATTCAACATACACCTTTTGGGTTTTTTACAGAGCAGATCTGAGTGTCCTGAAACACGTGCTGTGGAATTAATACAGCATCAACTGATGAATTAGCACCAGAATCACTAAACAGCGCAGAAATATATGAATATAAATATGTTTAGTGTGTTTCAGGGTGGAGTTTTCATCATTTATCCAGAGAAGCCCAATTAGTCAAGTAGTTTTATTCTATTATTATTACACTTCTGATCAGAAATAATAATGTGCTATCAAAGTATTACAGACATTATTAGAACTATAACAAAATGATTATGAAATAATATTTCAATGTGAGTTGATTTATTTATTTGTTTGAATTACAGTTATTTCTTTTACATTTATTGTAAATTGGGCCAGAACATTAAAAACACCAGAAACAACTATACAAAATGTGTCTTATGAATTAACATATTGAGGATCTATTCATTATTAGTTATTGTATGTTTATATTTATATGTATGTACTGTATGTATTTTTACATAGTTTAATGAACACATTTATTATTGTTTTAGAAATCCAACAACAAAAACTACAAACTGGCCCTTTAATTTTGTGGATGGATAGATAGATAGATAGATAGTTTGGACACTGTTTTGGAATCTCCTGTCTTTCACTCTGTGACCTTTGACCTCTCCACAGTGACTGAGATGTTGGTGAACGTCCTTAGCATCTGTTCAGATGATGAACTCATGAACGATGGTGATGAGATCTATGACGGTGAGGACAAACTCCAGATTTTAGCTACACTGTATGGCCAAAAGTTTGTGGACACCTGACCATCACACCCATATGTGCTTTTTGAACATTTTGGAGCGTGGCTGTGGGGATTTGTGTCCATTCTACAAGAGCATTAGTGAGATCAGACACTGATGTTGGGTGAGGAGCTCTGTCTTCATAGAGCTCACTTTGTGCACAGGGGCACTGTCATGCTTTAACAGGTTTGGGCCTCTTAGTTCCACTGAAGGGAAGTTGTAATGCTACAGCATAAAAAGTCATTCTGTACAAGTGTGTGCTTTAGACTTTGTGGCAGGAGTTTGGGGAAGAACGACATGTGGGTGTAATGGTCAGGTGTCCACATACTTTTGGCCAGATATTGTGTCCTAAATAAAATCAGACTGAGTTAGAGAGAGCAAGCTACAATAAATACGAACACCTACACCTGGCTAACTTTGAGCTAGCTAAGAGAAGACACTTTCTCCCATTACTCACTTGTTTCGTTACTCTGTGTGTTTTTTCTTTCAGCGAATGCTGCAGCCGCGCGTAAGGAGGTCATCAGGAACAAAATCCGTGCCATTGGCAAAATGGCTAAAATGTTCTCAGTCTTACGGTGAGTACAGAGCGAGTGAGGGCTGGCTTATACTTCTGCACTGAAGTGTATTTGGATCATGAGAGGAAGGGGATTATGGGTAAGCACAGGAAGCAGAAGCGCACTGAAGTTCTGACATTCACACTTCCAAAATCCAGCAGTACCTTGTGGATATCTATGGTGCTGTGAGTCAGCCAGCTTTCAGATGAACACTGATTGGTCGGGGCAGGGAGGTGTGTCTAGTGACGAGATGTTGTGAGCTCATGTCTGCAAGTTTTATCCAGGGGTTCGGAGTAGTATTGCCAAAAACTCTGCATTTTGACTGAGCACATGGTGAGTGAGTGCTGCTGTGCAGTGAGATAAGGGTGGGAGGGAGAGAGAGAGAGAGAGAGAGACCGAGAGTAAAGCTGCACTCTGCACATCAGCCTGGAAACACAATGCAGCTTATGTGTAACTATTTTTTTATTTTAAATAGCGTTATATAAGTATACATGCGCAAAAACTCTACACACACAGGAACCACAGCTCAGGATCGAACCAGTGACTCTGGAAGCAGCGATGTTACCCACTGCATTACCGTATAAAATAGCTTTTTAGTTCATGATAGTTAGCTAGCTAAAGTGTTTTGGTAGTTAACATAAACATTAGGTGAAATTTTCGTAGTAAGAAAACAAACATAGTCTGCATGCAGTGGGCGGGGCTTGTTATATATTCACCACGTTTAATATTACACAGTGTCCATGCTCGTCTTTGACATCTGATATACGATGACCTTATGGGGCCGCTGGTTGAAAAATAAAAATACCAGATTCTGAGAATAATATTTTAATATATTGTGAAAAAAGTATTAATATCTGACGTTAGGAGAAAAAATGTGTAATATATTGAGAATAAAGTTGTAATATTTCAAGACATAGTATAAAAAAGTCATAATATTACTATAAAATTTTGCAAAGTTTCTAATGCTAAAAAATAATCTGGAGCCGATGTACCATGATGATGAAATATTTCTTTTATTTGTAAAACAAATACCAAAGTATAACTTCACCAAATCCTCAGCATCCCTCATTACTCTGATAGCTATTCTTTTGTCCTTATTATTATAACTTTATTCTCAAAATATTGAGATTTTTCTCTCAAAAAGTTATGACCTTATTCTGAAAGTATTGTGACTTTTTTCTCATGTCCGATATTGTGACTTTTTTCTAGGAATATTACACCTTTATTCTAAAAATATTGCAACCTTATTCTCAAAATATAGAGACTTTTTTTCTCGAAATATTACGATTTTATTCTTGAAACCTTGAAATTATTTTTTTAAACAGTGGCCCTAAAACTGTGTCGTAGTTTAAAAGCATAATAGCGCAGTACTGATCCGCTTCTTCTCAATTCATTCTGCAGTAAAACATGACTTTCATGAACTTTTCCATTTTTTCTGCTCCGTAGTGGACACGTTTATATTACGTACAAGTATAAAGGTAGTCTTTATGCAACGTACAACGTCCTCGTGTGTTCACAAATCCTCAGACACAGAAGTATAACCCAGGCCTGTGTGTGCGTGTGTGTGTGTGTGTGTGTGTGTGAGCTAACCACTGTGGTTCCTCTCCCGGCTGCAGTGAAGAGAGTGAGAATGTGTTGACTCTGAAGGGTCTGACCCCGACCGGCATGCTGCCCAGCGGCGTTCTTTCTGGAGGAAAACAGACTTTACAGAGCGGTGAGCAAAAAAATCAACGTCACTTCTGTTTTTCTCTTCCACTTTCTCACAAATTTCTCTTCTTTTCTCATACATGTTACGTATGTTTTTTTCTTGTTACTGAACAACTCTATACACCCACACAGTACTACTAACCGGCTAGCGGTGCTCTCTGGCTAACGCTAACTGCTAACTACCCAGCCTCGGCGGCAGACTCATGGCGGCTCGTGCTGATTGCATGGCTGCCACAATAACGCTCCTCCTTTCACTCCTCCTCTCTCTGTCTCTCCGTCTGTGTGTCTCTCCGTCTCTCCGTGTCTGTCTGTGCTTTCTCAGCTACCATCGAGGCCATTGAAGCTATCGAGGCGGTTGAGGACGGAGAAGGTAATCACCAGCCGGCCTCGCTATCTGTGCTGCTCAGAGGTTGCATAGCCACCGATAGCGTGAGCTAGCTAGCTTGCGTCTGCTAGCTAACATAGTTCGAGGTGGCTATGAAAGGTCAGGGGCTGCGTCAGCTGATGTTACCAAAAATAGCAGAATCATTGATGTAATTATAGGCTAGTCGCCTACACACACATCCGCACACGCACACACACACTAACTGCTAACCCTAAACCCTGACTTTAGCTGTGTCTCAAATCACATACTTGTGTACTATTCTAGATGATTTTTGAACAAAAATATGAATAAATGTAATATACTAAACAGACCCAGCTGGTGGACTGTATTTTGAAAAGGACTGACCTATCCCATCATGCACCACAGAGTAAACAGGGAGGGACTTGTAGCAGACAACAGATAGAAACATCATTAATGGCTACCATTAACAGTGGTAGATCTCAAAGCTGTGAGAGCTGCATCAAATAAATGCAGACATGAGGTGAAAATTACACTTGTGATAAAAACATTAGCAAGACTTCGCGTTCCCTAACAGACTCCACCCCTTCAGTTGAAAGAGGTGGAGTTAATCAGAGCGATGACTGATTTGCTGTTATAGGCACTGTTCATTGGCTAGAATACCTACACAGAAGTTGTTATTATTATTGTGCAAACATATGTCTGTTTAAAGCAAATTGAAAAAAAAAAGATTTAAATGTTAAAGAAGCGGAAACTGGTCACTAAAGCGAACTAGCTGGCTAGCATTACACTTTTTACATTATACAGAAGGATTACCACTACAGTATAAATAGCTAAATAGTTAATTAGCTTGGTAGTTAGCAATATGTTAGCATAAGACAATTCACAGGTTAATATGAATGCGCTTGTTCTAATACGTTATCGTTTCTGTAGTAGCAGCTTACAAAGGGGCTTGTGTGTTGGATGCTCCACATAAATGGATTTTAACATACTTGTAATTGTTGATATTGTAAAAATGTAGCATTTTTGGAAGGAGTCTCCAGTGTCAACGCTTTGTAACAGTCCGAGGTAAAGCTATAATATTAGGTATTCTGACACGGGAAAGTCTTCCGGATAGAGAAAGTTTGTAGTTTCTCTGTAACATTAACGTCAAGAGAGAAAAAATGAAAAAGAAAAAGACTGGTGCTGCTGTAACATAAGTGCTAACAGGAACTAACTTGTTTTGCAGATGTTGAGATGAGAGGTGGTAGCTAAATAGTACTTAATAAACCTAGCTAGCTAACTTTACACTGGCGTCTTTAACGATCCTTTTAATAAAAAAGACTGAAAAAACTGAATTAATTTCTTTGTAAGTAATTAGATGATTATTGCAGGTCTATAAACTTGCTTGACATTTGCACCTTTGGGTTAGTGAGCTAATGTGAGAAACCCAATGCGCTTTAATTCATTGTGTTTGAATAGTGTTTGAATTTTCATTTATCAAACATCTCATGGATGAGCCGACCTAAAGGTGTGTTTTAGATTATTACATAGTATAACATGATTTGAAACACAGCATGTCATTGGATCCAAAATTCATGTAACACTTAGAGAACTGTTACTGTTAGCTGTTTGAGAAATATTTGTATGTTCAGATATATCCCACGTTTTAGTTTTTAGCTGTTAAGATTTCCATTGAAATGGTAACATGGATGCTGTTAGAAGACTGTTGTCCAGCCCCGCCCTGCCTCACAACTGCTGCCTCTGTGATTGGTCCCTTGTGAGCAGGTGACCTGCTGGGATCATGTGACCTCTCTGCGAATGGGGCATTCGAGACGTAAGAAACACAGCCAAAAAAAACAAAAACGTTATGGATATTCATTCAGAAAAAGACTTCTTTCTGCTAATGCTGTGTTGTGAATGCATTCCCTGTAGAGCAGCGTTTCACATCATCTCTGCCATGTTTCCATCAGAATAGATCCGAGTGGATCAGACATCTTTAATATTTGGAATAGATAGTGGTGTTGTTTTCTAATGGAAACATCGGTGTTTGTCTGAGTTCCTTGTGATTCTGAATGTGATTAAAAAAAGACGTGCGTGAATCAGTAACTTCTTCTTCAGCTGCTTCCAGCTGGCACAGATTTCCTTATTGTGGTGTGTGTGTGTGTGTGTGTGTGTTCTGTGAACTTTATCCAGCAGAATGAAAGTGTGAATGAGCGGTATGATATGAGTGTGTGTATTTTGAATGTGTCTGCATGAGTGTGTGAGCTCTCTAGTCACTGTAGTCATGCTGATGTTTTGTTTTTGTGCCAGTTTTTTGTTTTAGTTCCAACATTTTGGTCTCTTTTGTGAGATTTCTATTTGGTTAAATTAATTTTTGGTTCCCGCCCAGTTTGAAACGCAGCAGAATGCATTAACTTAATTAAAATAACATACAATATTTCAATCTGTATCTTGCTGGAACTGTAAAACGGTGGAGGTATGTGTAGGATGTAGAATCATGTTCAATATTTTTATATATTGCATGTGTGAGGGTATGCTCATGTGCAGATTAAGGTATATTTATTCTTATTTATTCATATTTTTAGGAATTCTAAAGTATTTAAATTTATTATATTTTAGCATTGTTGTCATATTAAATTATTTAGGCACTGACTGAAGAGCACTTTTAAATTTCGTTGTACCTGTGACAATGACAATAAAGGCATATTCTATATTCTATTCTAACTCTGCATTAAAGGTGCACTGCTGAACATGCTAATTCAACAACAAAATTTAATGCAAATTAGTGACGCTAACGATTCTAGTTTCTGATTCTCACTTATTAATGTAAGGATTATAGCCAGAAGGGTATGAAATTTTAATCTTGAAAATCAGTATATTGAATACTGTCTGGGTATGGGCACCGGCAGGCTACTGACAGAAATATACAGCTAAGCACACAGCCGTTATCAGCGCTCAGGTCTAAACTATTCCTTCTTACCTACTCATTCTCTACAATCCCTTATTTTTTCCATCCATGCCCCGCTGCCATTTGGCATTGGGTTAATGATATGATGCGCATTTTTTGGGTGCAAGTCCTGAATAAAAGTTCCTATATAAAAATGTAATAAATACATGATTACATCACATTAATCTACAATATATACCCTTTATGTGAATACATTTTTAGCGAATCAGAATTCATTTTAGTCATTTTTGCCTCCCAAAGTCTAGAAATGTCAGGTGGTGCGACCATCTGACCATATGTGCAGATTAACTATTAAAAAGGCTAATCATTTTTGATTAAAAAAAAAAACTTTTGTCCCTAAATTCTGATTTCCTCAAATGTGGCAGGTCATAACGGACAACAAAAGCCTTAAGAAAGGGGTATTAAAGAAAGAGTGGGTGTGGTATTAAAGAAAGAGTGGGTGGGGTATCAGGGAAAGAGCAGGCAGGTTTTAAAGAAAGTGTGGGTGGGGTATTAAAGAAAGCGTGGGGGGTAGTAAATAAAATGTGGGTGGGGTATTAAAGAAAGCGTGGGGGGTATTAAATAAAATGTGGGTGGGGTATTAAAGAAAGCGTGGGGGGTATTAAATAAAATGTGGGTGGGGTTTTAAAGAAAGCGTGGGGGGTAGTAAATAAAATGTGGGTGGGGTTTTAAAGAAAGTGTATTAAAGTATGTTTCTTGGTAATTGATCTATTAAAATGTCCTCCAACCGGTAGCAGCCATCTGTGTGTGTGTGTGTGTGTGTGTGTGTGTGTGTGTGTGTGAGATGTACAACACAAAACAGTATTTCAGCAGAGCCATGATTCTTTGTTCTTCTTTGTCTTTTCCTCTCTCTTCTTTCTCTCTCTTGTCTCTCTGTCTATCCTTTTATCACTCTTCCTGTCTCATTCTCTTTTCCTACATCTCCCTTCATTTCTTTTTTATTCTTTCATCACTCTGTCTCCTCTCTGACTTTTTTGCTCGCTTCTCTCTTCTCCTTATATCCCTTTATTTCTGTTCCTTTCCTCTCCCTTCTTTCTTCCTGATCCTCTCGTTTCCTTCGATTATTTCTTCCTGCTCCTCCTCCCACTCTCTTTCTCTCCCTTCCTCTCTCCAGCTATCCGTGGTTTCTCCCCGCAGCATAAGATCAGCAGTTTTGAGGAGGCGAAGGGTCTGGACCGGATAAACGAGCGCATGCCGCCGCGCCGCGACGTGCTCAACAGCGTGGGTCTGTCTATGGGCCGCATGAACATGGCCGAGTCCAACGGCACCGACGACAACAGCAACCTTCAGTGACTCCTCATCTTCATCCTCCTCCTCCTCTTCATCCCAGTCTGTGCTCTCGCTCTCCCATATTCTTTCCCCTCTTTCCGTTCATCTGCGTTGCTGCTCTTTCTCTCTCCCTCTTCACAGTGGACGACCGGCTGTGATTTGAGACGTGGCTTGAGTGAACTACGGTTAAGCCAAGTTTTTTTATTTGCCTTTCAAAGGGAGGAAGTAAACAGCATGTGATGCCAGGAGGAAGTGCTGGAGGAAGTGCTGGAGGAAGTCCTGCTTTGAAGCTCGATCTGGTTGTGTTTTATTGAAGTGGAGGAGAGAGATGAGTGTGAAGTGGAGGAGAGAGACGAGTGTGTGTGGGTTGTATAATGACATATTAACTGCAAACTGATAATAGGATGTTGGAGCTCTGTTTTCTTGGATAAGTTTGTGTCTGCTTTCTATGTGTGTGTGTGTGTGTGTGTGTGTGTGTGTGTGTGGGTGTTTGCTTGACTTGGGTAAGGAAGTAGGCTTTATCACAGAAGACTATTCCTCTTTTCCTGCCTGCTGGAAAATGAATATAACGGCATCTGCGATATTCATTCACTGTCAGAGGAGTGTGTGAATGTGTGTGAGTGTGTCAGGGCTGTCAATTTCATTACATAAATGCAATTTTATATCATTTATAGGATTAGTAATGAAATATTAACTATAATTGTCACTTTGTTATGCCAAAAAAATCAAGGAAAGCGTATATAAATAAATATATATATATATATATATATATATATATATATATATATATATATATATATATATATATATATATATATATATAAATTTGAGCATAAACTTTTACATATTTTAAATTAATTTGTTTATGATATATTTTCTTGGCACATATGCTGATACTAAATTCAACTTTCTTGTGCAGCATTTAGGTTTTAGAGTTTCACAATCGTATGGGATTCACCGTGATTACCGTGTTACACCTCGAGGGGTGGGGGGTGGGGGGGGGGGGGGTGTTCGTGCGGGATTTCTCTGATTTCTCTGAACAAACCCAGAAGTGAAAGAGCTGTCAGCGCTGTTTGTCATGGCTTTCGAAATGGACATGCTGTGTGTCTAAGAAAATTTAGTTTATATCCCAGATTGCAATCATGCTTAGCATGAATACAGCTAATGTTGGATAAAAACTACAATCACACTTTTACCTGGTAAACAAAATATGTTTGTTTCTCTGAATCTTGATTCTCTGAAAAAGTTTTTCCATCAGGCTAAATTTGGCATGTGCAATAAATTTAAATCTTAAATGGCTTTCTAGTCAATATATATGCTTACTACAAAGGGTATAATGCAAAGCCATAGAACACCCTATGTAGTGCACTACATGCCCTTGAATAAGAGTCTGTTGGAAATTAATAAACAAATATATGATAATTGAGATGTAACCATATACAGATACATTATTCAGACTGAAAGGATAGTATATTCTAAACAGATACAAATACAGATAGTTTTTTTTTTTTTTTTTTTTTTTTTTTTTTAAAGAAAGCTTGCCAGAAAGATTCACAGGAAATCAAGTTGAGACTAGATCCCACCATCAGGACTGGGATCCTGCGGGCCGCAACAGAAAAGTCACATAGTCAGAGTGGAGGTGGTTTAAATTTAAATTCGTTTTGGAACTGACTAAATTTGTTAAAAAAATATCACAAGAAGGTACGTTTATGAGCAGGATTTTTAAAAAAAAAAAAACAATCCCATGTACATGGTTATAGGTTTCATATTTAAATTAAATTAAATTAAAAAAAAAACTTTCTGGTTTATCCACGCCCACTTCACATTTAAATCGGAATACAGACACAGATAGTGGCATTGTGTTAGGTCCCTAATGTATAGTTTTTAATATGTGAATATAAAGTTTGCTGTAAATGATGTGTTTCTTCAAAGCCCTTTTTCTAACATCAGCACCATTTAGCTAAAAAGTTTCAATACATTTTAGTTCACCAGCTAAAAGTAGAACACAGGATCCTAAACAATAAAACATTCATAATTTTTTCAAATTCTGAAAATTTGAATAATGGTAAAATGATCTGACAGCCCTACTGAGTGTGTGCATTAATATATATATATATATATATATATATATATATATATATATATATATATATATATATATATATGACTTATAGGCATTTACTTTCACAATCTCTAGCTCTTCTATACCATGTTTTGCTACTAGTATTTAACAGACTAGCCTCCAGTGCTGTTCACTGAAGACCAGGACTTGACAAAAAGACACTCACGATGCAGTTCTAGGAGTTTTTCCGCTCATGTTTACTCGTCCGCTCTGTGCGATGTCGCGCTGCTGTTGCTGCATTTTACTGGAACCGCTGTAAACAGCTGTAATTACGCAGCCGTAGGACCCGAACACCTGCTGGACTCAACAAGAGACGCACATATTCACATAACACCTTTATATCTGTAACAGTCGAGGAGGACCGGTGGGATTAGGAGGTTCTGGCGTTTGTGGACATTCACACACTGACATTCTTTGTGCAAATATACACCTTCTGTACGGTCTCAATCAGGTCCTGGCCGGTCCAGCTGCAAAAGACTGATCCGGCTGCGCATAACACGCCTTGGGATCTTGCTTTGTACATAAACTGTAAAAGTTTTTTTTTTTCTTTTTTTTCACATTAGGTTTTTTTTTCTA